>NC_092253.1:16663421-16758421 GCF_036320965.1 Panulirus ornatus
CACTGATGTTCCTGTTTGTTTCCTTGTCTTACGCATTTTATTTACCTCATTCCAAAACATCTTTTTATTCTCCCTAAAATTGAATGATACTCTCTCACTCTAGTTCTCATTTGCCCCTTTTTTTCACCTCTTGCACCTTTCTCTTAACCTCCTGCCTCTTTCTTTTATACATCTCCCAGTCTTTTGCATTATTTCCCAGCAGAATTCATCCAAATGCCTCTCTCTTCTCTTTCACTAATAATCTTGGGACGAATAGTATATATGATATATTGAGCTTACTGGTAGTTGTATCTTGTTCATTAGCAAGGAATTTCCTAACTGTTGTATTATAGAATATATTTATATTTTCATTTATTATACTTAACAACCGTATCCTGTGTTAGCGAGGTAGTGCAACGAAACAGATGAGGAAAGGCCCAACCCACCAACATAAACTTGAATATACATAAACGCCCACACCCGCTCATATACATACATATTCATTTTAGCATATACATACACAGACATATACATGTGTACACATGTGCATATCCATACTTGCTGCCTTCATTCATTCCTGTCGCCACCCCGCCTCACACGAAATAGCATCCCCCCTTCCTCCAGCAAGGCAGTGCAAGGAACAGACAAAAAGAAGGCCACATTCATTCACACTCAGTCTCTAGCTGTCATGTGTAATGCACCGAAACCACAGTTCCTTTTCCACATCCAGGCCCCATAGACCTTTCCATGGTTTACCCCAGATGCTTCACATGCCCTAGTTCAATCCATTGACAGCATGTCAACCCCGGTATACCAAATTGTTCCAATTCATTCTATTCCTTGCATGCCTTTCACCCTCCTGTATGTTCAGGCCCCAATCAGTCAAAATCTTTTTCACTCCATCCTTCCACCTCCAGTTTGGTTTGCTGCTTCTCCTTCTTCCCTCCATCTCTGACACATACATCCTCTTTGTCAATCTTTCCTCACTCATTCTCTCCATGTGTCCAAACCTTTTCAACACACCCTCTTCTCTCCCAACCACTTGTTTTAATGCCGCACATCTCTCTTACCCTTTCATTACTTACTCGATCAAACCACGTCACACCACATATTGTCCTCAAACATCTCATTTCCAACACATCCACCCTCCTCCGCACAACCCTATCTATAGCCCATGCCTCATAACCACATAACATTGTTGTAGCCAACATTACTTTAAACACCCATTTTTGCTCTCCGAGATAATGTTCTCGCCTTCCACACATTCTTCAACGCTCCCAGAACCTTCACTCCCTCCCCCACCCTGTGAATCACTTCCACTTCCATAGTTCCATCCGCTGCTAAGTCCACTCCCAGATATCTAAAACACTTCACTTCCTACAGTTTTTCTCCATTCAAATGTACCTCCTAATTAACTTGTCCCTCAACCCTACTGAACCTAATAACTTTGCTCTTATTCACATTTACTCTCAACTTTCTTCTATCACACACTTTACCAAACTCAATCACCAACCTCTGCAGTTTCTCACCCAAATCAGCCACCAGCACTGTATCATCAGTGCACAACAACTGACTCACTTCCCAAGCCCTCTCTTTTACATCAGACTGCATACCTGCCCCTCTCTCCAAAACTTTTGCATTCATCTCCCTAACCACCTCATCCATAAACAATTTAAACATCCTTGGAGACATCATGCACCCCTGCCACAAACTGACATTCAATGGGAACCAATCACTTTCCTCTCTTCCTACTCGTACACATGCCTTGCATCCTTGGTAAAAACCTTTCATTACTTCTAGCAACTTACCTCCCCCACCATATACTCTTAAAACCTCCCACAAAGCATCTCTATCCACCCTATCATATGCTCTCTCCAGATCCATAGATGCTACATACAAATCCATTTGTTTTTCTAAGTATTTCTCACATACATTCTTCAAAGCATACACCTGATCAACACATCCTCTACCGCTTCTGAAACCACACTGCTCTTCCCCAGTCTGATGCTCTGTACATGCCTTTACCCTCTCAAGCAATACCCTCCCATATAATTTCCCAGGAATACTTAACAAACTTAGGCCTCTGTAATTTGAACACTTACCTTTATCCTCCTTGCCTTTGTATAGTGGCACTATGCATGCATTGCGCTAATCCTCAGGCACTTCACCATGATCCATACATACATTGAATATCCTTACCAGCCAATCAACAACATAGTCACCCCCTTTTTTTATAAATTCCACTGCAGTACCATCCAGACCCACTGCCTTGCTAGCTTTCATCTTCCACAAAGCTTTCACTACTTCTTCCCTGTTCACCAAACCATTCTCTCTGACCCTATCACTTTGCACACCACCCTGACTGAAACACCCTATATCTGCCACTCTATCATCAAACACATTCGACAAACCTTCAAAATATTCACTCCATATCCTTCTCACTTCATCACTGCTTGTTATTACTTCCCCATTTGCCCCCTTCACTGATGTTCCCATTTGTTCTCTTGTCTTATACACTTTATTTACCTCCTTCCAAAACATCTTTTTTATTCTCCTTAAAATTTAATGATGCTCTCTCACCCCAACTTTCATTTGCCCTCTATTCACCTCTCGCACCTTTCTCTTGACCTCCTGCTGCTTTCTTTTATACATTTCCGAGACATTTGCACTATTTCCCTGCAAAAATCGTCCAAATGCCTCTCTCTTCTCTTTCACTATCTTACTTCTTCATCCCACCATTCACTACCCTTTCTGATCTGCCCACCTCCCACCTTTCTCATGCCACATGTATCTTTTGCGCAAGCCATCAAGCCCAAATACATCACATTCCTCCCACACTCCCTTTACGTCATTTGCTCTCACCTTTTGCCATTCTGAACTCAATCTCTCCTGGTACTTCCTCACATAAGTCTCCTTTCCAAGCTCACTTACTCTCTTCATGCTCTTTTCCCCAACATTCTCTCTTCTTTTCTGAAAACTACAAATCTTCACCTCTGCCTCCACAAGATAGTGATCAGACATCCCTCCAGCTGCCCCTCTCAGCACATTAACATCCAAAAGTCTCTCTTTTACAAGCCTATCAATTAACATATATTTATTTATTTGTTTATTTTGCTTTGTCGCTGTCTCCCGCGTTTGCGAGGTAGCGCAAGGAAACAGACGAAAGAAATGGCCCAACCCACCCCCATACACAATGTATACATGCACACACACGTCCACACACGCAAATATACATACCTATACATCTCAATGTACACATATATATACATACACAGACACATACATATATACCCATGCACACAATACACACTGTCTGCCCCCATTCACTCCCATCGCCACCTCGCCACACATGGAATACCATCCCCCTCCCCCCTCATGTGTGCGAGGTAGCACTAGGAAAAGACAACAAAGGCCCCATTCATTCACACTCAGTCTATAGCTGCCATGCAATAATGCCCGAAACCACAGCTCCCTTTCCACATCCAGGCCCCACACAACTTTCCATGGTTTACCACAGACGCTTCACATGCCCTGATTCAATCCACTGACAGCACGTCAACCCCGGTATACCACATCGATCCAATTCACTCTATTCCTTGCCCGCCTTTCACCCTCCTGCATGTTCAGGCCCCGATCACACAAAATCTTTTTCACTCCATCTTTCCACCTCCAATTTGGTCTCCCAATTCTCCTCGTTCCCTCCACCTCCAACACATATATCCTCTTGGTCAATCTTTCCTCACTCATTCTCTCCATGTGCCCAAACCATTTCAAAACACCCTCTTCTGCTCTCTCAACCACGCTCTTTTTATTTCCACACATCTCTCTTACCCTTACATTACTTACTCGATCAAACCACCTCACACCACACATTGTCCTCAAACATCTCATTTCCAGCACATCCACCCTCCTGTGCACAACTCTATCCATAGCCCACGCCTCGCAGTTGGAACCACTATTCCTTCAAACATGCCCATTTTTGCTTTCCGAGATAATGTTCTCGACTTCCACACATTCTTCAAGGCTCCTATGATTTTCGCCCCCTCCCCTACCCTATGATTCACTTCCGCTTCCATGGTTCCATCTGCTGCCAGATCCACTCCCAGATATCTAAAACACTTCACTTCCTCCAGTTTTACTCCATTCAAACTTACCTCCCAATTGACTTGACCCTCAACCCTACTGTACCTAATAACCTTGCTCTTATTCACATTTACTCTTAACTTTCTTCTTTCACACACTTTACCAAACTCAGTCGCCAGCTTCTGCAGTTTCTCACATGAATCAGCCACCAGCGCTGTATCATCAGCGAACAACAACTGACTCACTTCCCAAGCTCTCTCATCCACAAGAGACTTCATACTTGCCCCTCTTTCCAAAACTCTTGCATTCACCTCCCTAACAACCCCATCCATAAACAAATTAAACAACCATCACACACCCCTGCCGCAAACCTACATTCACTGAGAACCAATCACTTTCCTCTCTTCCTACACGTACACATGCCTTACATCCTCGATAAAAACTTTTCACTGCTTCTAACAACTTGCCTCCCACACCATATATTCTTAATACCTTCCACATAGCATCTCTATCAACTCTATGATATGCCTTCTCCAGATCCATAAATGCTACATACAAATCCATTTGCTTTTCTAAGTATTTCTCACATACATTCTTCAAAGCAAACACCTGATCCACACATCCTCTACCACTTCTGAAACCACACTGCTCTTCCCCAATCTGATGCTCTGTACATGCCTTCACCCTCTCAACCAATACCCTCCCATATAATTTACCAGGAATACTCAACAAACTTATACCTCTGTAATTTGAGCACTCACTCTTATCCCCTTTGCCTTTGTACAATGGCACTATGCACGCATTCCGCCACTCCTCAGGCACCTCACCATGAGTCATACATACATTAAATAAACTTACCAACCAGTCAACAATACAGTCACCCCCTTTTTTAATAAATTCCACTGCAATACCATCCAAACCTGCTGCCTTTCCGGCTTTCATCTTCCGCAAAGCTTTTACTACCACTTCTCTGTTTACCAAATAATTTTCCCTAACCCTCTCACTTTGCACACCACCTCGACCAAAACACCCTATATCTGCCACTCTATCATCAAACACATTTAACAAACCTTCAAAATACTCACTCCATCTCCTTCTCACATCACCACTACTTGTTATCACCTCCCCATTTGCGCCCTTCACTGAAGTTCCCATTTGCTTCCTTGTCTTACGCACTTTATTTACCTCCTTCCAGAACATCTTTTTATTCTCCCTAAAATTTAATGATACTCTCTCACCCCAACTCTCATTTGCCCTCTTTTTCACCTCTTGCACCTTTCTCTTGACCTCCTGTCTCTTTCTTTTATACATCTCCCACTCAATTGCATTTTTTCCTTGCAAAAATCGTCCAAATGCCTCTCTCTTCTCTTTCACTAATAATCTTACTTCTTCATCCCACCACTCACTAGCCTTTCTAATCAACCCACCTCCCACTCTTCTCATGCCACAAGCATCTTTTGCGCAATCCATCACTGATTCCCTAAATACATCCCATTCCTCCCCCACTCCCCTTACTTCCATTGTTCTCACCTTTTTCCATTCTGTACTCAGTCTCTCCTGGTACTTCCTCACACAAGTCTCCTTCCCAAGCTCACTTACTCTCACCACCCTCTTCACCGCTACATTCACTCTTCTTTTCTGAAAACCCATACAAATCTTCACCTTAGCCTCCACAAGATAATGATCAGACATCTCTCCAGTTGTACCTCTCAGCACATTAACATCCAAAAGTCTCTCTTTCGCGCGCCTGTCAATTAACACGTAATCCAATAACGCTCTCTGGCCATCTCTCCTACTTACATACGTATACTTATGTATATCTCACTTTTTAAACCAGGTATTCCCAATCACCAGTCCTTTTTCAGCACATAAATCTACAAGCTCTTCACCATTTCCATTTACAACACTGAACACCCCATGTATACCAATTATTCCCTCAACTGCCACATTACTCACCTTTGCATTCAAATCACCCATCACTATAACCCGGTGTTTTGCATCAAAACCACTAACACACTCATTCAGCTGCTCCCAAAACACTTGCCTCTCATGATCTTTTTTCTCATGTCCAGGTGCATATGCACCAATAATCACCCATCTCTCTCCATCAACTTTCAGTTTTACCCATATTAATCGAGAATTTACTTTCTTACATTCTATCACATACGCCCACAACTCCTGTTTCAGGAGTACTGCTACTCCTTCCCTAGCTCTTGTCCTCTCACTAACCCCTGACTTTACTCCCAAGACATTCCCAAACCACTCTTCCCCTTTACCCTTGAGCTTCGTTTCACTCAGAGCCAAAACATCCAGGTTCCTTTCCTCAAACATACTACCTATCTCTCCTTTTTTCACATCTTGGTTACATCCACACACATTTAGACACCCCAGCCTGAGCCTTCGAGGAGGATGAGCACTCCCCGCGTGACTCCTTCTTCTGTTTCCCATTTTAGAAAGTTAAAAATACAAGGAGGGGAGGATTTCTGGCCCCCCGCTCCCGTCCCCTCTAGTCGCCTTCTACGACACGCGAGGAATGTGTGGGAAGTATTCTTTCACCCCTGTCCTCAGGGATAATATATATATATATATATATATATATATATATATATATATATATATATATATATATATATATATATACATATACATACATATATATACACACACATACATACGCACATATACACACATACACACATACATATATATATACATATGAATAATGTAAGAAATAATTTAGAAAATTGAAACTTCTAGCTTGAAATGAAATGAAGAAATGAATGTCACATAATGGTTCAACCTCTGGCTATGGAAAAAGGGAAATGTACAATTTATTTACACAAACGTCAATAGTAGTTTTCATCAATTTAACTACTGTATCATACTGCCTGGTCCACTTCTCTTATCATGAAACAGGAATATTGGCTTATGATGTTTCTCAATTGTCTTCATTACATAAAGTACAACCATATCTTGGATACATGAGGGTAGGTAGTTGGTCATCCGCCATAATAAAGCCTTGACAGACCAAAAATTTATCTGGACCTCAACTTTTCCTGTACATTTCTGAAAAACACCTTTTTGCTTTCCAATCTCTATCACTTAACATGTAATCCAATAATGTCCTCTGGCCATCCCTCCTACTCACATAAGTATACTTATGTATATCTCTCTTTTTTTTTTTTTTTTTTTTTTTTTATACTTTGTCGCTGTCTCCCGCGTTTGCGAGGTAGCGCAAGGAAACAGACGAAAGAAATGGCCCAACCCCCCCCATACACATGTACATACACACGTCCACACACGCAAATATACATACCTACACAGCTTTCCATGGTTTACCCCGGACGCTTCACATGCCTTGATTCAATCCACTGACAGCACGTCAACCCCTGTATACCACATCGCTCCAATTCACTCTATTCCTTGCCCTCCTTTCACCCTCCTGCATGTTCAGGCCCCGATCACACAAAATCCTTTTCACTCCATCTTTCCACCTCCAATTTGGTCTCCCTCTTCTCCTCGTTCCCTCCACCTCCGACACATATATCCTCTTGGTCAATCTTTCCTCACTCATTCTCTCCATGTGCCCAAACCATTTCAAAACACCCTCTTCTGCTCTCTCAACCACGCTCTTTTTATTTCCACACATCTCTCTTACCCTTACGTTACTTACTCGATCAAACCACCTCACACCACACATTGTCCTCAAACATCTCATTTCCAGCACATCCATCCTCCTGCGCACAACTCTATCCATAGCCCACGCCTCGCAACCATACAACATTGTTGGAACTACTATTCCTTCAAACATACCCATTTTTGCTTTCCGGGATAATGTTCTCGACTTCCACACATTTTTCAAGGCTCCCAAAATTTTCGCCCCCTCCCCCACCCTATGATCCACTTCCGCTTCCATGGTTCCATCCGCTGCCAGATCCACTCCCAGATATCTAAAACACTTCACTTCCTCCAGTTTTTCTCCATTCAAACTCACCTCCCAATTGACTTGACCCTCAACCCTATTGTACCTAATAACCTTGCTCTTATTCACATTTACTCTTAACTTTCTTCTTCCACACACTTTACCAAACTCCGTCACCAGCTTCTGCAGTTTCTCACATGAATCCGCCACCAGCGCTGTATCATCAGCGAACAACAACTGACTCACTTCCCAAGCTCTCTCATCCCCAACAGACTTCATACTTGCCCCTCTTTCCAAGACTCTTGCATTTACCTCCCTAACAACCCCATCCATAAACAAATTAAACAACCATGGAGACATCACACACCCCTGCCGCAAACCTACATTCACTGAGAACCAATCACTTTCCTCTCTTCCTACACGTACACATGCCTTACATCCTCGATAAAAACTTTTCACTGCTTCTAACAACTTGCCTCCCACACCATATATTCTTAATACCTTCCACAGAGCATCTCTATCAACTCTCTTTTTAAACCAGGTATTCCCAATCACCTGTCCTTTTCCAATCTCTATCAGTTAACATGTAATCCAATAATGTCCTCTGGCCATCCCTCCTACTCACATAAATATACTTATGTATATCTCTCTTTTTAAACCAGGTATTCCCAATCACCAGTCCTTTTTCAGCACACAAATCCACAAGCTCTTCACTATTTCCATTTACAACACTGAACACCCAATGTACACCAATTATACCCTCAACTGCCACAATACTGACCTTTGCATTCAAATCATCCATCGCTTTAACCCGGTCTCGTGCATCAGAGCTGCTAACACACTCTCTCAGCTGCTCCCAAAACACTTCCCTCTCATGATCTTTCTTCTCATGACCAGGTGCATAGGCACCAATAATCACCCATCTCTCTCTCCATCCAATTTCAGTTTTACCCATATCAGTCTAGAATTTACTTTTTTACACTGTATCACACATTCCCACAGCTCCTGCTCCAGAAGTGCCACTCCTTCCCTTGCTCTTGTCCCCTCACTAACTCCTGACTTTACTCCCAAGACATTCCCAAACCACTCTTCCCCTTTATCCTTGAGCTTTGTTTTACTCAGAGCCAAAACATCCAGGTTCCTTTCCTCAAATACAGAATGATTTGAATACTACAAACTGAAAATACACATCCTTGAAATTTTGTATAAGTATAGTAAAATAACATGTTCTCCTGTTTATTTTGAATGTATTACATTCAATTTTGTATTCCTTAATATTACTGTCATATTCTACAAAGCTAATCTCACAGGTTAGTTATGACTCTTCCAGATCTTATTCTAATTTTCACAGGGCTTCCTGAAGGAACCCTACAGGATTAATTTGCTACAGGTCACCCTGCATTTTTCAGACTTCATTTGGCTTGGAAAAGTGACATTACACTTTCTTTGGTCTTCAAGTAATTTATCATGTTCCTGAATCATAGCTTGCCTAGAACTAATTTGTCTTGTAGCCTGCTGTGTGTTACTCATACCATCCTCATCCCACTCCTGTATGATTACTTCCCTCCGAGCTCAGTGCTCTGATAACTTTACACATTTGAAACTCATTTGATCAACATATCTCCTGAAATCTCTATTACCATACAGTTCTGTCTTTTATGACAGGGTTCCACTTACTTCCACTACAACTTATGGTGCCCGATGAGCTCCCCTACCACTATAAATCTCTACAAACATTTCATCATCATTTGCCCTAAATTCCCTCAAAGGTATACCCTTATCATGATATTTCTTTTGTTCTTTTTGTATACTTTTTACCCCTTTTTTAAAGTTTGGTCTCAGTAGGGCTAGGGCTACTTATAGATTTCTACCCATTAGCAATGCTGCCAGTGTACTACCGGGTTACAGACTGTGATGAACATCTATATCAATTAAAATCTAGACACCTTTCTTTTGATGTTTGCTTTTCTCGTTTTCTTTATCCCATTTTTGAATGTTTGAACAGTCTCAACTATTCCATTGAAGCTAGGGTGAAAAGGAGCACAAGTAACATGGTCAATCCCATTTTTTGCATAAATTGGCCAAATTCATAACTGTCTTCCATAGTATCTCTAACTAACACCAAGGGCAGCCCATGAGTGGTAAAAATGACCCTTAAGTCAGCAATGATTGCATGTGCTGATGTACAATTCATGATTCTTACCTCTAACCATTTTGAGAAGGCATCAATGAAAACCAGATACATGCCCCATAAATGGTCTTATGAAATCTATTTGTACCCTCTCCCTTGGCTTATCTTGGTATGGCCACACATGAAGGGATGCAACACAGGGTTTATTTCTGTTCACTTGACAAATCTCACAAGTTTCTACCACTTGTTCAATATTCCTATTTGAATTAGGCCACCAAACATATGATGTAGCAATCCCTTCATTAAGATGTTACCTGGATGAGCCTCGTGCAGCTCTCTTAGTACGTTTTTGCTGTCCAGCTGGAGGAACCACTTCACTGTTTCCCAACATTATGCACCCTTAATCTGTACTAAATTCATCTCTGTGCACATGAAATGACTTAAACTCTGGAACCTTAGCAGCTTTTGACCAACCATTCTTGTTAAAAGACAAAACTTGTTTAGCTATAACTGGTGAATCCCCAATGTGTCGTAACAACAATATCGGTATCTTTGGGGAGTGGTACTGATGCTGGTTTCTCTGCTTATTGTAACCTACTTGATAGGTCAGCATTTGCATCATTATGACAGTTTCTAAATTTCAACTGGTAAATGTAAGCAGCAAGTGAGATGGTCCAACGTTGTATTCATGCACTAGCCGCACTGGGCAATGCCTTGTGTTCAAGGTAAAGTGAAATTATGGGCTTATGGTCTGTGACTAATGTGAGTGATCATCCATACACATTGTTATGAAAATGGCACACCCCAAACACTATTGCCAAGCTCTCCCTGTCAATCTGTGCATAATTTTTTAGGCATCAAGCAGTGTGTGTGAAGCAAAAGGTATAGGTTGTTTTGATCCATCTTCATTTTTGTGTGCTAGCACTGCCCTTACACCATATGGAGATGCATCACAAGACAAAACAAGAGGCCTGTCTGGATCATATGACTAAACATCAGTAGACAATAATGTGTGCTTTGCTTCATATGATCAAAATATCATATGAATATATAACAATGTGTGGAATATCTCTCAATAGATTGTACATCACAGGTGCACTCTTGAACCCATAGGGTAATCTGTTATACCTGAGCAACCCTGTGTGTGTGTGTGTGTTTATCACACAGTATTTCTTTAACTCTTCCTCCAGTAACATCTGCTGATAAGCACTACTCAAGTTCAATTTTGAGAATAACTTACCTTCTACCAAACTGGTCAATACTTAATGTATTTTTGGAATTGGAAAATTGTCCTCAGCCACCGGGTCTACTGTCACTTTAGTCTCTACAAATTCTAACTGATTTAGACACAGCCACTATTGGAGTGGCCCATTTTGAGCTTTCCACTGGTGTGAGTGTTCCATTTGCCACTAGCCTGTCCAATTCTTTGTCTGTCGCCTCGCTCAAAGAAAAAGGCAATGGGTGAGTTTTCAAAAATTTTGGTTTTACACTAGCGTCAATATGAATTTTGGCCTTCCCTCCAGTGTATGCGTCTAAACCTTCCACAAATACACCAGAATGCTTCATTATTTAGTCCTTCATAAACTTTTCATTGTTATCCAACTGTTCCTGTACTTTAAACACTGAATTCTTCCTACCAGTCTGGAGTGTATGTAACTAATTCCTACCTAACAAATTTTGTTCATCACCTTCTACTACTAACAGCAACTCAACAGATAGGGCGTATTGTGACATGAACTTTCATAATGCCTGTAACACTCAATCTTTCTCGTGTATATGACTTCAATATCACATCATGTTCCATTAGTTTCTCTTGTAATATTGGTACTTTGTCTCACGAACTCTCATAAACATACTTGTTAATTATGGTAAATCTTCAAATCTACCTCTTCCCCTTCAATATTTAGTCTCCACATAAGTGGTGGAAAGATGGAGTAAAAAAGATTTTGAGAGATCGGGGCCTGAACATGTAGGAGGGTGAAAGACGTGCAAGGGATAGAGTGAATTGGAACGATGTGGTATACTGGGGTTGACGTGCTGTCAATGGATTGAACCAGGGTATGTGACACGTCTGGGGTAAACCATGGAAAGTTTTGTGGGGATTGGATGTGGAAAGGGAGCTGTGGTTTTGGTGCATTATACATGACAGCTAGAGACTGAGTGTGAACGAATGTGGCCTCTGTTGTCTTTTCCTAGCACTATCTCGCATGCATGGGGGGGGGGTCATTTCATGTGTGGTGGGGTGGTGATAAGAATGAATAAAGGCAGCAAGTATGAATTATGTGCATGTGTATATATGTATATGTCTGTGTATGTATATATATGTATATGTTGGAATGTATAGGTATGTATATGTGCATGTGTGGACATGTATGTATATACATGTGTATGTGGGTGGATTGGGCTATTTTTTCATCTGTTTCCTTGCGCTTCCTCGCTAACACGGGAGACAGCAACAAAGTATAATAAAAAAGAAAATGAGTGGTTGAACACTTCTCAGTTGTACCTCTCTCGTTTCCAGTATTATGATATTGTACAGAATTGAATTCAAAGTAATCCTCTTTACCTATCTCAAAACCATTTTTAGGCTTGAAACTGCAACAAGGGAATGCCCATCCATCTTTTCTTCTCTCGGTCCAGTCCTGTCTCTAAAACTGCTGACACTTATGGGAGAGATGGCCTACTTGTTGGCAGTTATAGCACCTCTTGTCTCTGGCCCAACAGCAGTCTGGATGATCACCTTCATCGCATCTCCAACAGGGTGTACCTTGTGTCACTGCATGTAGGGATGATGGCTGTTTCATGTCTAACACATCCTTCTATGTTCTGTTGTCACCACCAAATCGTAGATTTTCTTGCACAACAGAATCTCACTAGTCTTGGGCTCCAATGCTAATGGTTTTGCTTGAATCTCTTGATTGTTGATACTTACAGTGAAATGGTCATGAAATATTTGATCTTGTGAGTCTCTCATCAAAGAGCTGAAATTGCAGTACTCTGGTGGTTCTGCTAAGGTAGTCATATTTTGAGCAACACTTTCATGGTTGCCTGATTCTTTTATGGAATTTTAATCTTATGACTGTGTCTGACAGCTTTGGCTCATGATGTTTAGATAATAAGTGACAGAGTTCTTCAATAATCAGTTTTCCAGGATGTTCAGGTTTGCATAAAATTTTCAGTAAGTTGTATGCTTTAGGTTCTGTCATTGCTGTCGACACATTTTTCTTCTTGACTGCATTGTTTGTATCATTCACTAGGGAGTAATGTTGCAGACACTCCTTGTACTCAGTCAGGATTTAATGTCTTGATCAAATTCAGTTATGTGACCAATTAGAGATATTGTTACTGGTTGTAGTAAACTAACTGTAGAAATCACTTGACAAGGTCAACTGGTGATCTTCATGGACACCCTTTTTTCCACTTTCAATAATTTTCATAGGTTTTCCACACTAATTTCATGTGGTTTTCATCTTGTTGCCACTTTCTGTAATATTTAGCATAGCAAATTGGTTAGGGTAGTTGCAATCATATTCTTAATAGTCCAAAAATCATTGCTTTGCTCTGGGAAAACTTGTGGTAGCTACAGTGGTCGGTTATACAATTGTATTTTCTAAACAGAACCCAGTTGGCCATAAAAAAAGCACATCTCTTATAAAGTTATGACACTGTAATTTATGCATTCACTTTTGTCTGCCTTGTTTACCCAGCGACACCATACAGGCATTCTGCTAATCAGGCACCTCACTATGAACCATGCAACATTGAAAATCCCAAATAATCTATTAATGACACAGTCACCCTCTTTCCAACTATAGTCCCTTTTCAATCCAGCTGCTTTCCCATACTTCATCTAACACAAGGCTTTTACCATCTTTCTGTTCACCAAACCACTTTCTATAACTTTTTCACTTGGCATACCTCCTTGTCCAGAACATCCCATTCTACCACACTATCATTGAACACATTTAACAGCCCTTTAGAATACCCCATCTCCAATCTGCCTCTTTTCTGCCTATTACCACTTCCCCATTTTCACCTTTCACCAGTATCCCATTTGTTCTTTTGTTTTTCTCACACTATTATTCTCCTTCCAAAATATTTTCTTATACTCTCTGAAGTTTGCTAATGCTTGCTCATCCCATCTCTCATTTGCTGTCAGTTTTACTCTTTGCATTTTTCTCTTGACCCCCTGCTTTCTCATGTACGTATCCTAATAACTTACACATGCCTCTTCCTTGTGAATGATGCCCATACACTTCTTGGCTCTTGTACTAGGAACTTTCTGTATCTGCAAAAAACATTCTCTTTCTCCCATATATTTTCAAAGTTAATACATGACTAAAGTTTATTGTGGGGACAAGCATGTGATGCTCTCAGGGTGAAGTCATTGTACATCTGGTTGCTGAGACTAGTGTTTCTAATTGTGTGAGCACCAATATACTTCAAGCTATTTAGGGAAGGATTTTCTTTCTTTACTCTTTCAGGCTGCCATTTCATTTTGGGGATTTCACTTCTGGCACTGTAATTCTATCTTGCTTCAGGATGGTTGGCTTTTAGCTTTCTAAGGATGAGAAAGCCTGAATTATCATTTAGAAGCAAGAAATTGTGGGTACAGGTGAGATTCCTAGGTGTGCTGGGCACTCAGATTTCATGATCAGGCAGTTTTTTCCTGTAACACTTAATCAGTGCCTTCGCCTCATTCAGATCAAGACCCTATGAACCTAATACATTGACCTATAATACTTCAGGAGCCTTGCCAATTCCGTGCCCAGACATCTGCCGTTGGTAAACAAGGCCAAAGGAGAGATGACAGAGTACTAAAATGTAAATGTGACATCACCTTTCAAATGTATGGGGCAGCAGACATGGTTTTTTTGTAGACACTGTAACTTCCTCATTTCACCATCCATTTCCCTTTCTCACTCATCCACCTCCCACCTTCCGCATGCTACACATTTCTTGCACATGTAATAAATGCTTCCCTAGATATCTTCCATTCCTCAACAACTCCCCTGTCTTCATTTACATTCACTTTTTGCCATTATACACTCCAGGTATCTCTTCTCATTATCCTCTTTTCTAAGCTCACTCACCTTCACAACCCTTCTCCCACTCATATAATTTCCTCTGTTCCTCCAGTAAGTGATGATCAGATATATCACTTGCTATCCCATTCAGCACATGCACATCTAAAAGTCTCTCCTTTTGTATCCCTGTCTATTAGTATAGAACTAGTAATGCCCCTGTACCATCACCCATTTATACTTCTGTATGTTCCTTTTTTTACACTAGGTGTACCCAGCTATGAGCCTTTTTTAACAACTTCACAAATTGTTCACCATTCTTATTCACAACACTGGGTACCCCATACCCCAATTATACCCTCATTTGTTCCTTTACCAATTCTTGCATTCAAATCACCCATCACAAATACTCATTTCCTTGCATCAAAACTGTTGACGACTTACTCAGCTGCTTCCAAAACACTTGCTTCTGTTCCTTAATCCTCGTATTTCTAGTTGCATAAACACTAATAATCACTCACCTCTCAGAGTCCTCTTTCATGCTTACCCACATCACTGTGGAGCCTCCTTCCTTACACTCTTTCACACATTCCCATAACTCCTCCTTCAGCAGCAGTGCTTCCGATTCCATAACTCTTGTTTGTAAGTTGATGCAGTTCTCCACACTTTTCACTTCCCTCATGGCTTTTGCATCATCCACAAACATATTCAGGTAGGAGTCCATTTCTAGGAGCATAAACACTAATAATCACTAACCTCTCACAAATAACTTTCATATTTACCTACATCACTATGGAGCTTACTTCCATACACTCACATTTCCATAACTCCTCCTTTGGCAGCAGTGCTCCACTCTTCACTTCTCCTCACTCTTCACTTCCTCAGGATTTTTGCATCTTCCACAAGCAAATTTAAGTAGGAGTCCATACCTAGAGGACAGTCATTTACATAGATCTAGAAGGGTAAGTAATGGTCATAGAACAGAACCCCATGGCACTCCATTGGTTACGTCAAACCATCTAGAGAAGGCTTATCTGACATGCATTTTTTCCCCATCTACTAAGATAATCTGTCCACTGAAGTAGTTTCCCCATTTTTCCTGTCATGTAATCCATTTTGTCAATCAGCTTCCCCTGCGGTAAGTTTCAAACATTTTCTGGCAATCCAGAAATACAACCCACCCAGCCCTCCCTTTTAACAGAGACAGAGCTCACTCTTCTGTTGAAATCTAAGAAGTTTGTTACACTTAATCCTCTTTCCTTGAATCCATACAGTCTCTCACATAATTTTTCCTTTGTAGAAAGTTATCCATTTGCTTTTTAATTGTCTTTTCAGAACCTTACAGACCAAAGTTGTTAATGAGACTGGTTTGTAGTTCAGTGCCTGTTCCTTGTATGTTTTCTTATAGATAGGTGTGACATTCACCCTTTTCCATTACCCTGGCACTCTGCCTCTTTTCAACAGTATTTCAATAGTATCTAACATGCCTGCAAATATCTTGAAAATATGTGGTGAAATTTCATCAAGACCATGATCCTTGTATGGATCAAGACCGTTTAGTATTCTGTTAGCTTCCGTCCTAACTAAATCAATGCTTTCTAAAACAACCTCTCCATTCAGTCTCACTGTGTCTTTCTCATTGAAAATCTTTTCAGTTTGTTTTTCCAGTTCCTTATATAATCATCTTAAGAGTCCTTGAGTCTTTGAGTCCTAAGCCTGATTAGCTGTTCTTTAACTAACAACTGATGTCTGATGAATTTATGAAAAAACTGCAGATTATCTGCCTTGTCCACAATATTCTTTTGAAAGTTTTTTGTTCCTTCTTTCTTATTGTGCTCTACTCCCTTCTTGTTCTCTTATACTTTCCTGTTGTACATCTCAAAGTTCCTTTGCTTTTTGACATCTTTCATTAAACCATTCTTTCTTCTTTCTTACCAATCCCTTTGTATTTAAGGTTAAAGGTATCCATATTCTCACGCCATTCTAAATTTCACATAACCTCTCACCACAAAGCTTTGGTTCTTGGCTTTAATTCCTGAACTCTCTTTCCCAATCTATGTTACCATGGGAATTTTTGAGGTTTGTGTAGTAGTTTCCATGATTATACATATCTCCTTTGTGTATTTTGTTTCACCCCTACTCCCTATTTGTCCTCATTCTCCACAGTCAAACTTGAGCATTACATGATCACCTTTTCTTAAAATCCGTGCTAGTATGTGGGAAGATATGATCCGCAATGATGATAAATCAGTCCCTTTCATCCTAGTTTGCTTAGTACATCCTGACTCACTTCTGCTTCCATGGTTCCATCCACTGCCATGCCCACTCCCAGGGATCAAAAATACTCCACTTCCTTCAAATTTTCTTCATTCAAATTCACACCCCCAAATAACCTGTTCTTCTGTCCTGCTAAATCTAATAACCTTGCTTTTGTATGCATTTACTCTGATCTTCCTCCTTTCACACACTCTCCCAAACATTAGACACCAACTTCTGTGCAGTTCTCACTTTAATTTGCCATGGATGCCCCTCACTCCAAGACTTGCATTTAATTTCCTCATCACCCCATTCAAAAACAAATTAAACAACCATGGTGACATCACACACCCCTGCCACAAACCTTTATGTGGAACCACTCACCTTCTTTACTTACTTGCATGTATATCTTAAACGCAATAAAATCTTTTCGCTGTTGTAGCTTTCTTCCCACACCATATAATCATATGACCTTACACAAGGCATCCTAACTGACCAATCAGCAATACAGTCACCCCCTTTCTTTAGAAGTTTAACTGAAATACCCACTCCAGCAGTCTTGCTGCATTTCATTGTTTGCAAGACTTTCACCACCTTTTTCCTCTTCACCAAACCACTTTCTTTGATTCATATCGCATACCTGTCCAACCAAGAAAAACTGCGTTCACCACACTGCCATCAAACACATTCAACAGCCCTTCAAAATGCTTAGTTTCCTCACCTCATCACAACTTGTTACCACTTCTCCATTTGCCCTTTTCACCAGTGCTTTTATTTGTTTTCTAATTTTTCTTACACTGTTACCCTCCTTCAAAAACATCTTATTCTCCCTGAAGTTGACAGATTCTTGCTCACCCTAACTCTCATTTACCCTCTTTTTGTATGCCTGCACCTTACTCTTGAACTCTTTCTGCTTTCTCATGTACATCTCCCAACCATTTTCACTCCTTCCTTGTAAATACTGCCAATACACCTCTGTATTCTCTTTCATTAGTAACACTGCTTCATTATCATACTATTCACTACCATTTCTCACCTGCTGACCTCCTATCTTCCACATACCACATACATCTCTTGCACATGCTAGCACTGCTTCCTTAAATATCTCCCGTTCCTCACCCACTCCACTTGCTATATTTACTTTACTCTCACCTTTTACTGTTCTACATCCAGTCTCTTCTGGTATTTCTTCACATGTTTCTTTTTGAAGCTCGCTTTCTTTTCACCTTTGTTTTCTCACACATGACTCTTTTTTTGAAATTCTGTTAAAATCTTTATTCTTGCCTTCACCTGGTAATGATCAAACATCCTATGAGCTGCCCCTCTCAACACATATCTGGAGTCTCTCTTTTGTTCACCCATCAATTAGTATGCAATCCAATAATACCCTCTTACCATCCATCCTACTCACCCACTTATACTTATGTTTTCCCTCCTATGTCAGGTATTCCCAATCACTGGTTCTTTTTTAGCACAAAATTTTACAAGTGGTTTACCATACTTATTCACCATGTTGAATACCCCATGTCTTCCAATTGTACCCACGACTACCACAGTATTCGTTGTTGTATTTAGATTGCCCATTACTAATACCCAGTCTCTTGCATCAAAGCTGCTGACACATTCATTCAGCTGCTTCCAAAATACTTGCCTCTAACTATCTGCCTTCTCATGACCAGGTGCTTTGCACTTATCTATGAATATTCCACTGTTAAGTTTCGTAGCTTTCCTAGATACATTCTGACTGGATGACTTCAAGTTGAACATAACCATAACTGTTTTTTCCCTTATGTCTTTATTATAACCACCAATTTTTCTCCTTTCTTTTTTGCCAAGATCTCACTCTTATAGCACCAGTAATCTTTTAATAAACATTTTTTTCCTTGATCCTATCATCCTTATTTAGTGCATGATCTCTCAAGCCAAAATAATGTGTGATTTTAGTCTTCTTTATCTGCTGCACTAATATTTCTAATTTGGTGCCTTTCCACTTTTCATCTAGATTCTTCATTGCTGAATTGTCAACCTCTTATTATGATTTTGTCTAAAATCATTGGTCCTGTGTGTTTTGTACTTTTTTAAACCTTTCATCAACTAACATCGTAAACTTTGATTGCTTCATCTTTAACAATGCAAATTATTCATTCTATAGCTTCATTTAATTTCCTTTTACCTCTGTTTGTATGACCTTGGGTTTATGTTTCTCTGCAGTAATCTTTATGCTTTTGATCTTGTAATCAGCTGCCAAAGTTGCTCCTTATGCATCTCTTTGCCACTACTGTTGTCAAAGCATTTTGTGTGATTTAATCCTTTCCTGTAACTGAATAGCATGTAGAATATCTAAAATAGATCCATCTGACCTGATTTACTTTTTAATGAATTTACTTTTCATTTGATTATTTACATCCTGAATTCCACCCACTAAATTGATTTTTTTTATATCCAGTGACCATTTTGTAGATCCTAAGTTTCTCATATGATGACATCCTTAATGATCCTTGTATAAATTCCTCACCTTTTTTATGTGTTTCTTAAGTTAACTTTTGATCTTGCTTTATTAACAGTTTCCATAACATCTACAAACATTTGTTCTTTGTTGGTTCCTCGTTCATCTCTACCTCTTGTCTCTTTCATGTGGATCTTGTTGTGACTGACTGGTCTAGGTACGTTCCCTTATTTAGGTTCACACCAAATTGTAGTCCAACTTGAAACAAAAACTTAATCACAGTATTTAGCTTTGTTAGTGTTTGTTATAGCTTTCTTGTCTAGATTGTGTGCCTTTTCTAAAACCTTCATTTTCATTTCCTTTCATTATTTATTACACTTTGTTGCTGTCTCCCACGTTAGCAAGGTAGTGCAAGGAAACAGTCAAAAAAATGGCCCAACCTGCCCACATACACATGCATATACATACACTTCCACACACGCACATATACATACCTATATTTCTCAACGTATACATATATATTCACACTCAGACATATACATATATACATATGTACATAATTCATACAGTCTGCCCTTATTCATTTCCGTCACCACCCCACCACACATGAAATGACAGCCCCCTCTCCCCGCATGTGCGCAAGGTAGCGCAAGGAAAAGACAACAAAGGCCACATTCGTTCACACTCAGTCTCTAGCTGTCATGGATAATGCACCGAAACCACAGTTATCTTTCCACATCCAGGTCCCACAAAACTTTCTATGGTTTACCCCATACGCTTTACATGCCCTGGTTCAATCCATTGACAGCACGTCAACCCTGGTATACCACATCGTTCAAATTCACTCTATTCCTTGCATGCCTTTCACCCTCCTGCATGATCAGGCCCCAATCATTCAAAATCTTTTTCGCTCCATCTTTTCACTTCCAATTTGGTCTCACACTTCTCCTCGATCCCTCCACTTCTGACATATATGCTCTTGGTCAATCTTTCCTCACTCATTCTCTCCATGTGACCAAACCATTTCAAAACACTCTCTTCTGCTCTCTCAACCACACTCTTTTTATTACCACACATCTCTCATACCCTTTCATTACTTACTCGATCAAACTACCTCACACCACATATTGTCCTCAAACATCTCATTTCCAGCACATCCACCCTACTCTGCGCAACTCTATCTATAGCCCACGCCTCGCAACCATATGACATTGTTGGAAACACTATTCCTTCAAACATACCCATTTTTGCTTTCCAAGATAATGTTCTTGACTTCCATACATTCTTCAAGGCTCCCAGAACTTTTGCCCCCTCCCCCACCCTGTGATTCACTTCCACTTCCATGGTTCCATCCGCTGCCAAATCCACTCCCAGATATCTAAAACACTTCACTTCCTCCAGTTTTTCTCCATTCAAACTTACCTCCCAATTAACTTGTCCCTCAACCCTACTGTACCTAATAACCGTGCTCTTATTCACATTTACTCTCAGCTTTCTTCTTTCACACACTTTACCAAACTCAGTCACCAGCTTCTGCAGTTTCTCACCCGAATCAGCCACCAGCGCTGTATCATCAGCGAACAACAACTGACCCACTTCCCAAGCTCTCTCATCCACAACAGACTGCATACTTGCCCCTCTTTCCAAAACTCTTGCATTCACCTCCCTAACAACCCCGTCCATAAACGAATTAAACAACCATGGAGACATAACACACCCCTGCCACAAACCAACATTCACTGAGAACTATTCACTTTCCTCTCTCACACGAACACATGCCTTACATCCATGATAAGAACTCTTCACTGCTTCTAACAACTTGCCTCCTACACCATATATTCTTAATGCCTTCCATGGAGCTCCTCTATCAGCTCTATTATATGCCTTCTCCAGATCCATAAATGCCACATACAAATCCATTTGCTTTTCTAAGTATTTCTCACATACATTCTTCAAAGCAAACACCTGATCCACACATCCTCTACCACTTCTGAAACCACACTGCTCTTCCCCAATCTGATGCTCTGTACATGCCTTTACCCTCTCAATCAATACCCTCCCATATAATTTCCAAGGAATACTCAACAAATTTATACCTCTGTAATTTGAGCACTCTGCTTTATCCCCTTTGCCTTTGTACTATGGCACTATGCAAGCATTCCGCCAATCCTCAGGCACCTCACCGAGTCATACATACATTAAATAGCCTTACCAACCAGTCATCTACACAGCCATCCCTTTTTTAATAAATTCCACTGCAATACCGTCCAAACCCTGCTGTCTTGCCGGCTTTCATCTTCCACAGAGCTTTTACTACCTCTTGTCTGTTTAACAAATCATTCTCCCTAACCCTCTCACTTTGCACACCACCTCGACCAAAACACCCTATATCTGCCACTATCATCAAACACATTCAGCGAACCTTCAAAATACTCACTCCATCTCCTCACATCACCACTACTTGTTATCACCTCCCCATTAGCCCCTTTCATTGATGTTCCCATTTGTTTCCTTGTCTTACACACTTTATTTACCTCCTTCCAAAAATCTTTTTATTCTCCCTAAAATTCAATGATACTCTCTCACCCCAACTCTCATTTGCCCTGTTTTTCACCTCTTGCAACTTACTCTTGACCTCCTGTCTCTTTCTTTTATACGTCTCCCAGTCATTTGCATTATTTGCCTTCAAAAATTGTTCAAATGCCTCTCTCTTCTTTTTCACTAATAATCTTACTTCTTCATCCCACCACTCACTACCCTTTCTAATCTGCCCACTTCCCGTGCTTCTCATGCCACAAGCATCTTTTGCGCAAGCCATCACTGCTTCCTAAATGCATCCCATTCCTCCCACACTCCCCTTATGTCCTTTATTCTCACCTTTTTCCATTCTGTACTCAGTCTCTCCTGGTACCTCCTCACACAAGTCTCCTTCCCAAGCTCACTTACTCTCACCACTCTTTTCACCCCAACATTCTCTCTTTTCTGAAAGCCTCTACAAATCTTCACCTTCGCCTCCACAAGATAATGATCAGACATCCCTCCAGTTGCACCTCTCAGCACATTAATATCCAAAAGTCTCCAAGAACGCTCTCTGGCCATCTCTCCATTTACATATGTGTACTTATGTATATCTGGAAGTGCTAATGGTCTTAAATTTATCCCCAAAGTAATTCAAGTATAAGTAATGAAGCTTGGCCCCATCTCTTTAACACACTGTACTGTCATACATCATTTTTAAACTGTTGTGCACTGTCTGCAGTTACTTTATTCTAATTCAGTTTATTCTTTTCATCCATTATTATAAAAGTATTTCTTTACATCATTTTTAACAAGTTTTTTGTTTGAATTTATGTTATGGGTTCTGTTTATTTAATCCTGGCATCTTTTGAAGAAGTGTATGGTGTGTACATACATCATCAAGCTGACTTGAAAATGTAAAGGGTGTGATTAGGTCACCCCTCACTCTTCTCTCTTCATTGGTGGGGAAATATAAGACTTCAAGCCTTTCCATGTTAGTCAGCTTTCTTAATTCCAGTACCATCTCTGTAGCTCTTTTCTAAAGCTTCTATGATAGTTTTTGTGCCTTGATAGGTGAGGAGACCAAACTTGAGAAGCTTCTAGTGTAATATTTCCTTTTTTATATACCTGAATGTTATTCTGATATTTTCCAGCAATTAATATGTCTACAGGTTAGGGATGATAGTGACTTACAAATTCCTCTCTTACAGACTCTAGCAGCTTATATTCTGTCTATCTATCTATCCATCAAACTCCAGTGCCATTTCTTAGCCTTTAGTGCTTCACCCTTATCAGGCCACTGGCAGAGGACATCTCTAGCACTGTGTTTCTGGAAGCTCTTACTTAATGTTCTTAACGAGTACTTCTACCTAATGTGCTTACCCTAATGTTCCCACCTACTACTTTTGCCTAATGCTCCTTCCTAATGTTCCTACCCACTGCTTTTACAAAATGTTTCTTCTTAATGCTCCTACTTAATGTTCCTATTTACCAACACTGCCCACCTGGGTATCAGGAGGGTTAGTGACGGCTGCGTAGTGAGCCAGCACTTCTGTGGTGTCAAGTTGCACACCTCTGACCCAGGTAGCTCTCTTTTCTTTCTGCCTCACCCACAAACATATGATCTCTCCTTGTCATACGTAACACTTGACAACACTTAACTCACACGGCTCATTCTTCATAACTAGATTTTTCTGTGGTGAGCACTATGCAGTATCCCTGTCTTTTGACAAAAGGTAGGGGCAGTAGATAGTAGTAGTTGGTAGGAACATTTAGGCAGGAGCATTAGGTAGAAACTTTAGGCATAAGTATTGGGGAGGAACATCTGAGAGGAGCATTAGGTAGAAGTGGTCAGTAGGAACATTAGGTCAGAGCCTCTGCAAACACTGTGCTGGAGTTGCCCTCTGCTAGTGGCCTGTTAAGGGTAAGGCATTAAATGCTATGAAGTGGTACTGGAGTTCACTAACTATGGACTCCGTTGCCGTGGCCACCACCATGAAGGAGTTCCATTCGGGAGCAGGCATCAAAGATGTAGATATATATATAATGGTCCTACCTACTACGTCTATATGTAGCTCCAACCAGTTTATATTCTTTGTGGATGATAGTCATATTGAGTCATTCTTTCATTGTGACCATCCTCATTACTTTCCATTTATGTATTTAAGTTGAATTTCATCAACCATGTATCAGACCAACTCTGGAGTCTGTCTATATATCCCTGTAAGTTGATGCAATCCTCCTTGTTTTTCACTTCTCTCATAACCTTTGCATCACCTGCAAACATATTTGGCAAGAATCCATACCTTCAGGCAAGATATTCACATAGATCAAGAAGAATAATGGCCTTAGAACAGAACCTTGTGGCATTCCACTAGTATCCTCAACCTATTTCATGAAGGCTCCTCTGACATGTGCTGTTTGTTCCTTTCCACCATGATAATCTATCCATTGAAGGAATTTCTTCTTTATTCCTGTTTTGGTGATCCACCTTCTTTACCAGCTTCCCATATGTAACATTGTCAAATGTTTTATGGCAGTTCAGATACAAAACAATCCACCCAGGTGTCTATTCTGTATTGTAAAAAGACACTTCAATCTGTCTAGATTTGCTGAGGGAGTGCCAGATGTTCAATGACTAGTACCTATATACAGTTGCTGATGACTCATCCATTTCCTTGGCGTGATAGAAATTGCTGGCTGCTGGAATCATATATTTTGGGAAAATATTATATTGTATTTCGTCTTTACATTAAAAAGCTAGTTATGTCTGTCTTCACTCTCCAGACAAGCCATAGAAGCTGCCAGATGTACAGTGACAAGCTCTCTATGCAGTTGCCAATGATATATCCATTTCCTTGGCAAGATAGAAATTGCCTCCTGCTGGGTTATTGTACTATATCTTATCCATATGTTATGTTATAAAATAAAGAAATGATAAGTTCCTATAATTCCTGTATTAATGCCTGTAAAGTTATTGTAGGATATCAGCAAATACAATTTTGAAACTGTGTAAATGAAAAGTAGGAAATTTAGTCAGGGCATGAATGTGCATGCTCTGCCTGACACTTCCCAATTTTATTTTTTTAAGCTTATTCATCAACAGCTGATGAGGACATAAATGCTTACTCACTGAAATAAGTAACAATATAGTAAAAACAAAAAATCATTCCCGTTGTGTCCATTATATGATGCAATCCAGATTTGTTCCATGATGTGTTTTTCTTTTTTGACAAGGATTTCAAATTTCAGGCTTCCTGTAGGAGCTAGCAGACGAGGTCCAGGCTAATTCTGCTTGTTAGTTTAAAGCAGAATTTGCTAATTTATAGAAATCTTAAGAGGTTCATTACACATGACCTCTCCCTAAATCAATGTTGTCTCATTTAGGTAATGTCTTCTCTCTAGGAAGTCATCCATTTGTTTTCTGATAATCTGTTTCACTAATATAGAGACCACACTTGTCTGAGAGATTGTAGTTCAGTGCCTCTTCTTGGTCTCCTTTCTTATAGATAAACATATGTTACACAGGAGAAATCTAGTTCAAATTTTGAAAAAAGTTGTCTGCTTTTTTCCTCACTGAATTCTTTGTCTCAGATCTTTACCATGTAGATCAATTTCTGGTTTTGAAAACCAATTTTTTAATTTCAAATTTACTTAAACTTTTTTAAAATACAGGAAATCTGTACTGCAACAATCCAGTGTATTATATCCCAAGCATATTATGATGGTTCTAATACCAAGTGGCCTTTTTTACTCCATTTTCCATCTCCATTTTGGTCGTCCTTTTCCCTTCTTCCTTCCACTTCTAGCATATAAATCCTCTTCATCAGTCCCTTCCATATGCCTGTTTTATGTTTTACTTTTTCATATTTTTCTTTAACTATAGTCCAAGCAGTATGAGTAAGATTAGCAGTTGATTTCTAGATTGTATTTAATTCAATTTTATCCCTGGGGACAGCGAGAGAAAATACTTCCCTGTGCGTTGTAGAAGGTGACTAAAAGGGGAGGGAGCAGGTGGCTGGAAATCCTCCCCTCGTGTTTTTAATTTTCCAAAAGAAGGAACAGAGAAGAGGGCCAAGTGAGGATATTCCCTCTAAGGCTCAGTCCTCTGTTCTTAATGCTACCTATCTAACATGGGAAATGGTGAATATGTATGAAAAAATTTTTTAATTCATGTTTAAATTTTAATGTACCTCATTTTTGTGCCACCTGCAGACACTTTTTCTTTGTCTGTCAGTGCCATCTGTAGTCCATTCATTGCAGGGATTCACACCATAACCTTTAAGTTCATCTTGGTCATAGCTTGAAGATTTTGAATGAGATACTCATTAAGCTTTCCGCAGTTGTTATTCAGCATCCAAAAAAATGAATGGCATTACACGTATAACAGTAAACAGGAATTTCTAAGTTATGCCACCCTTAAAAAAAGGTATAACTTGGAACTTCATAGGACCTGTGACTCTAGTCTGACTTTTATGTTCCTTATGAAAAAAGGTTAGTATGGAAATGAATTTGGCTTAAATTGAAGAAATTTCCATCATTGTCCATGAAACTTTCACAGTTGGTTTCCAGCATCTCAAGAACTTAATAGCATGAAACCCATAACTCATTTGGTTTTATGCCATTATGAAATGGTTTAACCAGCAACTTAATGTGGCTCATACCGTGAAGAAAATGTTACCTTTGACCTTGAAACTTTATACAGTTGATTCCTATCATCTGTATAACTAATTGGTATTAGATCCATGACCCAAGTTAAGATTTTTGCTACTAAAAAAGGTTTTAACCCAGAACTTAATGTGGATTACAGTTTGATTTTATCAATTACCTTTGATAGATGCTATATCTTTGATATTTTTCAGATTGTATTTCCACCCATTCTTTCAGTTCCTATAAATGTGCTGAGCAGCAGATGATGCAAGTGTTCCATGGAATGCCTTTCTAATTTGTGATGGTTTTTATTGCTGTAAATGTTATCTGTTTGTGAAGTGAATGCATCATGAATTGAAAATAATTAATGATAAAAAAACATCATCCCAGTTTCCTAACTTATTGTGGACTTTTTCAGGGATGCATCTGTAGGAAATTTGATCTATTTAAGCAGTGAGCAAGCTCTAGCAGATTTGGCAACCTTTACTATGGGCATGCAGGAAACTCTTGGTTTGAAAGAGAATAAATGGATAGCATTTGGTGGGTCATATCCAGGATCACTGGCTGCCTGGTACCGTATGAAGTATCCACATCTTGTACATGGGGCTGTTGCCACAAGTGCTCCTATTGTTGCTCAGATCAATTTCAAAGGTGAGTCTAGTTTTCATGATGAAGTCTTAAGGTTGTTATCTAGTCAGTAGATTTCTGTATACTCTCATATTCTCATCAGTTACCATTACTTGCAGTATTTAAGAACATGGGAGGATGTTATGTTAGATACTTGATAAAGTGTGCAGGTTACTTGCTTTACAAATTTAGGATGCTATTTTTTTGTGATGAGAGGAGAAATTTGGTCACAAGGTTCAAGATGTGGAGAAAGGATTTAGTGAAGAAGTGATAGATGGAAATAGGGTCCTAGGTGCAAATGGCAATGTTGAAGGAACATATGAATTATATGTATGAATAGGCATGAGTATTGCAAGCACATAATTTTAAAACAAAGATATTCATAAATACACATGACACCATGGAAGACAAGATAGACAAATGCAAGATTGATTTGTTTTGGTAAGAAGGAATATTGCATACTCTGACATGTCAAATCAAGCACTTTTAAAGGTATTAGTACTCAATGAAAATTCCAGCACTTCTATGTAATCACAGATCACTACTTTGGTCTACATCATACAAAAACTAAAGTAAGAAAAGACAAATTTCGTGAAGCATGTGACAGTGCAAGAACTGCTTCAGAAGTCATCAAAACCTTTACATGTCTTGGTAGAAAGCTGCAACCCTTTACCCTAGCCCTTGACCTGATGCTCTCAAGCCTTAACTGAGTTTTGACCATCTTCCAAGCATGTCAGCATGAGCTTCTATGATAGATGAAATGCAAGACCTGCCTTCCACTTCTTTCAAGGCATCCATCTCATCAAAGTAAGATAAAATCATGTTTAATGTTTTTAATCATGATATCTAACGTGGATGAGGACATATGAGAGAGTACATTTAGATGCTTTGCAGTTGATATGAGTGATTGAACTGTAGAAAACGAAGACCAAGAGAAAATGCAAAAATATTTTGAGACTTTATACAACTGAGTGGAGGAGATCTGAATGGAATTCAGTGAAGAGAAATATTAACAGATAAGTCATGGGACCATTAATAACACTGGTCAACAAAGATTATGTCCCGTGGAAAACATATGTTTCTTATGTTTTCTTTGCATGCTGAATTTAAATGTTTTCAGAATTTCTCTGCTGCTCATAGTTTTTTTGTTCCAGCATACTCACATATCATTACGTACAGTATATATGTACTAGTGCTCTGTGGAGCATTTGAAACAAAAAGTTCAACAAACACAGCTATTTTGATTTTTTATGAAGCCCAGTAACTTTTCTTCGGAAAGCACAAGCCTAGATAAATGAGTCACCAGGGACCTGCAGAAACACAACTGGAAATATTTGTTCATCCAAACAGTGCCCACTCCTGAGTAGCAGTTGCAGGTTAGAACTCAATGTGTAAAATGTCTTTTCCACTCTGTTGACAGATTGTGCTTTTGTGTATGCAAATGTTGTGAAGGTACCCCATCCATCATTATGATGCCGAGAAACTGTATAAATAGTCCAAATTCTTTCTGCTACATCTGTAGTGAATTGACATTCATATCGCAAAAACTTTCTTTCACCCCCTCATTAAAATGCTACAAGCATTACTTTGGTTGTAAAGTGAGTGACCAGTATAAAAGTTGGGCCCCCCATATTTGTTGTGTCACATGTGTCAGGCTTCTCACAGCGCAGGCAAAAGGTTCATATCATATGCCTTTTGCCAATCCTATGGTTTGGAGGGAACCCAAAGATCATGCTTTGGAGTGCTACTTCTGCCTGACAAATATAAATGGTATGACATCAAAATCCAAGCATACTGTTAATTATCCCTAATTTACCATATGCTATGAGGCCAGTACCTCAGTCAGAAATTACCTGTGCTAAAGCCTCCAAGAAACATGACATTGAGTGATGAGTGTGGTGATGAGAAAGTAGACCAAAGGATAATATGGATCCACCTTTTGAAGCTAGCTGTTCTTCAAGGGAACCACATTTGCTGAGTCAAGGAGATATTAATGATCTTGTCTACGACTTGAATTTTTCTTATGAAGCAAGCTGAATTTTTGGGTTCCAGTTTAAGGTGCTGGAGTCTTCTCCAGAATGAAACTAAAGTTTTTTTTTATTGTGATCACCATGTTGTTTTCAAAGAATTTTTCTCCCTTGAAGATGGTCTGGTGTTTTGCAATGATGTTCGTTCTGTTATGGAGGCACTTGGCCAAAAATACAACAGAGATGAGTGGCAGTTGCTGATTGACTCATCAAAAGTAAGCTTGAAAGTGGTTCTACTCCACAACAGAGATAAGTTCCCCTCCGTTGTTCTGCCTCACACAGCTAACATGAAGGAATGGTATGATAACATGAAGCTTCTTTTGGAAAAAATTAAGTATAGGGACTTTAAGTGGAATGTATGTGATGACCTAAATGATGTGGCACTTCTACTTGGAATGCAGCTTGATTACACGAAGTTCTGTTGTTCCACTGTGAGTGGGACTGCTGGGACAAGAAAAATCATAATGTAAAGAAAGTGTGGCCAAGATCACTCACTCCATTGAAGAATAATGTCATCATTCCTCCTCTTGTTGATCCTGAGAAAATATATCTGCCTTCGTCAAAGGTATCAATAAAACTGGCTCTGGAGTCACATGTTCAAGGAGTAAATACCCTAGAATCAGTGTTGCAAAAATCAAGGAGGGTATTTTTGTAGGATCACAGATGAGGGAACTGTTTTGAGATGAAAAGTTCGATGAAAAGCTAAATGAAGTTGAAAAACTGCATGGCTGTCATTTAAGAGAGTTTGCAGAGATTTTTTGGAAATCACAGATAAAAAACTACTGTGATGTAGATCTCTTGACTTCATATAAATTTCTGAGGTGCAACATAAGTCTAGAAATCCACATTTTGGACTTGCACTTAGACTTTTTCGTGGAAAAACTTGGGGCAATCAGTGATGAGCACAGTGGAAGATTTCATCAGGACATTTTGGATGTGGAAAATTGGTACTAAGGGAAGTGGAGCCCCTCTGTGTTGACAGATTACTGCTGACACTAAGGAAGGATGTTCCTGAGGCCAAATATAATAGAAAATGGTACACTTCTACATTTTAAAAGTAAGTTTTTTAAGTATAAAAAACCAGCCTTATTTATGAATGAGTAATTTACACTTACTATAAAATCCAATTGCTCTGTAACTTAAAAACCATGTCTGATAGAAGAATTCTTAAAACAGATTCGAATTCAGTGTAAATTGTGGGACAAAAAACAAGTGAAAACTTTGTTGACCAGTGTAATATTTCAGTGCTTACGTAGAAAGGCCCTACTGAAAAAGAGATAGAGAGTGATATTTATGTGAAGGATTTGGGAATGAGTGGAGACCCTTTTGTTTTACTGTGGCCACACCCTTGATGGAAGTTTCAAAAATAAAGTCTAGAAAGAAAGTTTCAAAAATATAGATATGTAGATTGGAATCATTATTAATGCTTAACATGAATCTAAGGTACTCATTGATAAGATGATGCTCTCAGTGTGTGTGCGCATGCGGGGGGAGGGGTTGTCATTTCATGTGTGACAGGGTGGCGACAGGAAAGAATAAAGCCAGAAAGTATGAAATATGTACATGTGTATATATGTATATGTCTGTGTATGTATATATATGTATATGTTGAAATGTTATTCATTTATTATACCTTGTCATTATCTCCCGCATTAGCGAGGTAGCGTAAGGAAACAGACGAAAGAATGGCCCAACCCACCCACATACACATGTATATACATACATGTCCACTCACACACATATACATACCTATACATCTCAACGTATACATATGTATACACACACAGACATATACATATATACACATAGAACTTACAAACCTCCAACAGCCAGGATTGAACCCGGGACCCCTGTGCACTATGTTTGTATTCATATACCTCCGCATTGTACAGTTAGTTTCGGTAAAATGCTATCTGCTGGCTATGTGCGCCTGTAGGGAAATAACAGGTGTAGACTCGTTGTTCACCATTGTGAGACGAGGGGTATTCGAGTACTTCGTATTCGAATAGTTATTTCCCATTAGCCAGGCCCATAGCCTAGCGGTTAGCATTCCTGCCTCTTGCACAGGGGTCCCGGGTTCGATCCTGGCTGTTGAAGGTTTTCATGTTCTATGAAGGTGCGCGTTTCTGTGCACTATGTTCGTATATATATACACATGTACATAATTCATACTGTCTGCCCTTATTCATTCCCGTCGCCACTTCACCACACATGAAATGACAACCCCTCCCCCCCACATGTGTGCGAGGTTGCACTAGGAAAAGACAATAAAGGCCACATTCGTTCACACTCAGTCTCTAGCTGTCATGTATAATGCACCGAAACCACAGCTCCCTTTCCACATCCAGTCCCCATTAATTTTCCATGGTTTACCCCAGACGCTTTACATGCCCTGGTTCAATCCATTGACAGCACGTCGACCCCGGTATATGTTGAAATGTATAGGTATGTATATGTGTGTGTGTGGACGTGTATGTATATACATGTGTATGTGGGTAGGTTGGAACATTCTTTCGTCTGTTTCCTTGCACTACCTCGCTAATGTGGGAGACAGTGACAAAGTATAATAAATGAATAAATACTAAGAACATAGTAGATAGTAGTTGGTAGGCAGCCAACGACCAGGGAGGTATATTACAAGTACTACCCACCTGAGTATTTGGAGGGTTAGTGACTGCTGCTTAGTGAGCCAGCACTTAAGTGGTTGTCAAGTTTCATTTCTCTGACCTACGTAACTGTCTTTTCTTTCTGCCTCACTCACACATGGACTACTGGCATTTTGCCCTCAAACATACAATGTCTCCTTGTCATACGTAACACTTTATAAAACTTAACTCACACAGCTCATTCTTTGCAACTAGATTTTCATGCGGTTAACACTATGGACTATCCTTGCCTTTTAGCAAAATGTTAGGAGCAGTAGATAGAAGTACTGGGTGGGAACATTCAGGCACTAGCATTAGGTAGAAAGAAGGTAGGTAGGAGCATTAGATAGTGGTAGAGATTGAGTGTAGAATGGCAAAAGGTGAGAGCAAATGATACGAGGGGAGTGGGTGAGGAATGGGACATTAGCTAGAAGCCTGTGCAAACACTGTGCTAGAGTTGTCCTCTGTCAGTGGTCTGTTAAGTGCCTTAGCTAGAAGCCTGTGCAAACACTATGCTAGAGTTGTCCTCTGCCAGTCGTCTGTTAAGGTAGAGGCACTAAAATCTATGAAGCGGCACAGGAGTGAGCTAGTTATGGGGACTCTATTGCCATGGCCACCCCCTTGAGGGAGTTCCACCCGGAACAGGCGTCAGAGACATAGATAGGTAGATACTACGAGACTATGCCACAAGAGACGGAAAGGTAATGAGGAAAATGTTTAATATATACATAATAAATGCAAGTGAATGCAGTGGACCTCTCGATTTACATGACAGTTCTTGGAAATGGTTGTAGAAATGAAAAATGCATAAATCAAATAATATAACTAATGGAGATCAGGGATTTCGTTCCTTAGGGAAGTAGTATTCCTTTACAGAAAGTGAAAGTGGCATGCACAGCTTTGCACAGGGGAATGTTTGTGATGACTGATGCATGATTTGATATGTTCTTTAAAGTTGATTCATGGTGGTACCTTGGGTAGGCAAAATCATGGATTACAGGAAAAATAAATGAACATCCTCCCAAGTTTTCGTCTCTTTTTCCATGACCTCTTTATGAAGGATTAACAAAAAAATATTTCATGAGGGTATATGAATAAATTTAAAAGGAACAGGGCTCCTTGCCTGACCCACTTGGGGAATAAGGTTCCATCTGAGGAACATGGTACTCACGATGAACTCGTGAATTCTGTCTGGCCTACAGTGACTTATGAGGAAGTATTGTAATATGGTGAGTGAAATGTTTATGATAATGTTAACAAAATACAGCATACAAATGTCTTCCAAAGTTTACTGATGGTTTTACTTGAATATTATTGAAACAATGTTTATTTGAGTTTTTAACTGAAAAATACTTCAGAAAACAATGGGAGGAAGCTATGTCCCTTTAGGGGAAACAGTTTTCCTTAGTGGGAAGTGAAGGTGGTATATACTGCTTCACAAACAGCGAGAGTGTGTGATGACTGCTGGGTTAGTTAACATGTACCTTCATAATTTTGATCCAAATTGTACTTTGAGGTAGGCAAAAATCTTCATAACTCCAGAAAAATAAGAGAACATCTTTACAAATTTTAGTCCATTTTCTCAGATCTCTTTTGGGGAATAAAGAAAGAATATTACTTGAAAGTATACAAACAAATCTAAAAGGAACAGGGCTACTACCTGAGGAGTAAGGCCGTGCCCGAGGAACATGGTGCCCAATCTGACCTTATGTTAATTCAATCCAAGCTATGATGAGTTATGAGAATGTACCATAATGTATGAATAACCTTCCCAAGTTTCCATCCATTCTCCAAGACCTCATTTGGGGTGATAACAATAGAATATTATATGACAGTATAAGAACAAATCTAAAAGGAACAGGGCTCCTAGCTTTACCCATGAGGAACAAGGCTGCATCTGAGGAACATGGTGCCCAACCTGACTTCAGGGGAAATTAGTTCAGGGTGCAGTGAGTTATGACATTGTACCGTAATGTATGAATAATGCTATGGTTATGGTTGTGTTGACAAAACATAGCCTGCCTTTTATTTTTGAAATTTTATTGATAATTTTACAGCAGTGTTATTGAAATTTTATGTATGTGGGTTATTAATGGAGAACTATACCTCAGGAATATAACAAGCTCATAGCCAGGAAGGAAGCAGTGTTCCTTTTGGGGAAATGATGTTTCCTGGAGGAAAGCCAAGGTGATGGGCGCTGTTCTGCAGACAGAGAGTTCCACCTAGTACATCCGTATTTCAGCTTTGGTACAGTACCTACATTGTATTAAGACTTTAAGCACCTAAATTCACTAAGTCCAAGTGGATGATTAATATCAGCAGTTCATTCACCTCTCTCATAGCATTAGCGCACATTCATTTTAACTTCACTGGTGAGGGCTTTATGCTTCTTAGCACCACTGGTATGAGGTGAACTTAAAAGATGATGTAAAGTGAAATTAAGCAAGAAACTTGTTAAAAAAGTTGGTTTTTTTTTTTTTTTTTTTTTTTTTTTTATACTTTGTCGCTGTCTCCCGCGTTTGCGAGGTAGCGCAAGGAAACAGACGAAAGAAATGGCCCAACCCCCCCCATACACATGTACATACACACGTCCACACACGCAAATATACATACCTACACAGCTTTCCTTGGTTTACCCCGGACGCTTCACATGCCTTGATTCAATCCACTGACAGCACGTCAACCCCTGTATACCACATCGCTCCAATTCCCTCTATTCCTTGCCCTCCTTTCACCCTCCTGCATGTTCAGGCCCCGATCACACAAAATCCTTTTCACTCCATCTTTCCACCTCCAATTTGGTCTCCCTCTTCTCCTCGTTCCCTCCACCTCCGACACATATATCCTCTTGGTCAATCTTTCCTCACTCATTCTCTCCATGTGCCCAAACCATTTCAAAACATCCTCTTCTGCTCTCTCAACCACGCTCTTTTTATTTCCACACATCTCTCTTACCCTTACGTTACTTACTCGATCAAACCACCTCACACCACACATTGTCCTCAAACATCTCATTTCCAGCACATCCATCCTCCTGCGCACAACTCTATCCATAGCCCACGCCTCGCAACCATACAACATTGTTGGAACTACTATTCCTTCAAACATACCCATTTTTGCTTTCCGGGATAATGTTCTCGACTTCCACACATTTTTCAAGGCTCCCAAAATTTTTCGCCCCCTCCCCCACCCTATGATCCACTTCCGCTTCCATGGTTCCATCCGCTGACAGATCCACTCCCAGATATCTAAAACACTTCACTTCCTCCAGTTTTTCTCCATTCAAACTCACCTCCCAATTGACTTGACCCTCAACCCTACTGTACCTAATAACCTTGCTCTTATTCACATTTACTCTTAACTTTCTTCTTCCACACACTTTACCAAACTCCGTCACCAGCTTCTGCAGTTTCTCACATGAATCCGCCACCAGCGCTGTATCATCAGCGAACAACAACTGACTCACTTCCCAAGCTCTCTCATCCCCAACAGACTTCATACTTTTATTGTATATGAGTGATAATTGAATGAAATATAGAAACATTAAAAAAGATGTAAAAGTACTTTTGTTGTCTATGAGTGGTAGCTGAATGGAATACAGTACACTGAATGAGGACATAGTAAATGCAGACAGCGTGCAGAAGTTTAGAAAGTTGTATGATATTGGAAAAGATTTAGAGATAGGGCCCTACAAGTGTAAAATTCCCTCCCATTATAGTACAAATAGGTAATTATTAGGAATGACATATGACTTATTAGGGATGGGTCACAGCAAAGGAAAGCCTTGATATGAATGTTATGTAGTGGGAAATAAGCTGCAGGAATATGTGTATGAGAAAGAATTGGGAGCCAGCTTTGTCCCTAATCTGTTTCCAGAATTCCATCCTACATAAGGCCTAAAGAAGGATATGCTTTTCAGGTTTTGTCACTTCACCTAAAGAAGCACAAAGACCTAATAGAGAAGGTCCAGAGGAGGATATCAAAGATGGTACAAGAATTAAGAGAGCTGAGTTATGGGGAAAAGCTAGAGGTTTAGAATTTTCCCATCTTGGAAGAGAGAAGAGTGAGGAATGATCTAATAACAACCTTTGTTGCAAACCAGATTAATGATGTAGAAAGTGAACAGTTCTTTGAGAGATGTACGGATGGAAGAACCAGAGGATTTAACATGAGAGATGTAGGGATGGAAGAACCAGAGGATTTAACATGAAATTAAGAAACTTTTTAAAAAATGTAAAGAAATCCTTTTATTGTATAAGAGTGATGGATTAGTGGAATAAACTGAATGAGGACACAGTAAATGCAGACAATCCATACTAGTTTTAAAAAATGTGCGAAAGTAGATAAAGCATGATAGATGGGGCCTCATGAGTGTAAAACTCCCTCCCTGTATAGTGCAAATAGTTATTTGCACATAACATTCACTCCACATCACAAACAGGAGCAGAGAGTCCATAAACAAACTAGATACTCTAAGAATACTCACTGATACCAGATTTTGAGAAGAAGAATCCTCAGTGTCATGCAGAAACAGTTATGACTCATGTTCCTGATCACCCAGCCTTTCAGGAGTAGAGAAAAAGGAATGGCAAACCACAGAAAGTGAACTCATAACAATCAGGAATTTCTATATAGCCATTAACATTTAGCACCTGCAAAATGAAATTAATTCCAATACATATCCTTCTCGCTATGCTCAGCACCCAGTTTTGTGCAGCAATATTGACCCCTCTTCCACCAGAGCTATTCGTAACCACCCTCTAGCATAAAGGCAGGGAAAATTGCTCACCACGGTGGGTGCTACTGTCTGGGTTTCAGTAGGGATAGTGGTAGTAGCACAGTAAGCCAGCATTCCAGTGTTTGTTATGTACCCCCTTTCAGGCCCAGATCTCTGTCTTCTATGTTTTCTCTTGTCTCATCCACACTTGGGTTACTGTTATTTAATCCCAGTCTCATTCCCTCTTTCTCTTACTCACAACACTTAACAGCACATGATTCACACGTATTTTTATTTTCTAACAGCACATGATTCACACGTATCTTTATTTTCTTTTCTATTTTTTTTTTTCTACCTTGTGATTTTTCATGAATTCCTGCTGTACAACCACCTGTTCATTCTTTGTTCTGGATTCAAAGCAGTGCCACTGGTTATGAGGGGTTTGATGGATCCCAGGACCCACATTACTACCATTATGTGACCGTGATTCACCCCGTGTCCATAGCTGCAGCTCCTGGACCTGGCTCTTTTTCTGCCCATTTCTGCAATTTGCAGTCTTAATTCTAACTTTTTTCAATTGAACACCATCTGTCTACCTCTTCATTTGATATTTTTCTTTTCTCAAAAATCAGGATGTCCAAGGCTGCTTCTCCACTGCACTGTTAGATCACGAACTATAATCTCTATCATTTTGCTTCTGCTCCAAGGATAGACTTTTTTGCATACTGTGGTAAAAAAAAAAGAATGTAGATCACCTTATGGATTTTGAATCTCCTAGCTTTTATGCCATCTGGTTGAAAATCTCTGTACCCATAAGATAGACAGATATGTACCCTCTTTATTGTATCCTTAAGATAGGTAGATATGTACCCTCTGTTACCTTGCTTTGGTGCTTCATTTATTTATTTATTATAATTAATCGCCATCTCCCATGTTAGTGGGGTAGTGCAAGGACACAGACGAGGAATGGCCCAACCTCCCCACATACACATGTATATACATAAATGCCCACACATGCACAAACACATACATATACATTTCACTGTATACATACATATACATGTTGGAAAGGATCACAATTTTGCGCGTGATCAAGATATTCCTATGAGTCCACGGGGAAAATGAAACACGAAAAGTTTCTAAGTGCACTTTCGTGTAATAATCACATCATCAGGGGAGACACGAGAGAGAAATATAACAGTCAGTTGATATACATCGAAGAGACGAAGCAAGGACGCCATTTGGTAAACATGTGGTTGTCCAAAACATGCCATGAGCGTTCATAAACGTATCAGTCCTCTGTTCTTAACGCTACCTCGCTAATGCGGGAAATGGCGAACAGTTTGAAAGAAAGAAAAGATCAACAATAGAGTTATTTAATTTGTCTATACAAATTTGTCTATACAAATTAGATAACTTTATTGTTGATAAAATTTGTAAAATGATAAGTTTATGAATGCTCGTATGTTTTGGACAGTCACGTTTACCAAATGGCATCCTAGCTCCGTCTCTTCGATGTATATCAACTGACTGTTATATTTCTCTCTTGTGTCTCTCCTGATGATGTAAATATTACACGAAAGTGCACTTGGGAACTTTTCGTGTTTCATTTTCCCCATGGACTCATAGGAATACATATACATACACAGACATATACATATATACACATGTACATATTCATACTTACTGCATTCATACATTCCTGTTGCCACCCTGCCACACATGAAATAGCATCCTTCTCCCCCCCTCTAGTGAGGTAGCGTCAGGAATGACAGAAAAGGCCACATTCGTTCACACTCAGTCTCAAGCTGTCATGTGTAATGCACCGAAACCACAGCATCCTTTCTACATCCAGGCCCACAAATCTTACCATGGTTTACCCCAGACGCTTCACATGCCCTGGCTCACTCCATTGACAGCAGGTCCATCCCAGTATACCACATCATTCCAATTCACTCATATATCATTCCAATTCACTCTATTCCTTGCTTGCCTTTCACCCTCCTGTATGTTTAGGCCCCAATCCCTCAAAGTCTTTTTCACTCCATCCTTCCACCTCCAGTTTGGTCTCCTGCTTCTACTTGTTCCCTCCACCTCTGATACATATATCATCTTTGTCAATCTTTCCTCACTCATTCTCTCCATGTGTCCAAATCATTTCAATACACCCTCTTCTGCTCTCTCAACCACACTCTTTTTATTACTACACATCACTCTTACCCTTTCATTACTTACTTGATCAAACCACCTCACACCACATATTGTCCTCAAACATATCATTTCCAACACATCCATCCTCCTCCACACAAACCTATGTACAGCCCATGCCTCACAACCATATAACATTGTTGGAACCACTATTCCTTTGAGCATACCCATTTTTACTCTCCAAGATAATGTTCTTGCCTTCCACACATCCTTCAATGCTCCCAGAACTTTCAGTCCCTCCCCACCCTGTGACTCACCTCTGCATTCAGGGTTCCATCCACTGGTAAGTCCACTCCCAGACATCTAAAACACTTCACTTCCTCCAGCTTTTCTCCATTCAAGCTTACCTCTAATTAACTTGTCCCTCAACCCTACTAAACCTGATAACTTTGCTCCTATTCTAATTTACTCTCAACTTTCTTCTTTCACACACTTTACCAAACTCAGTCACCAACTTCTGTAGTTTCTCACCCAAATCAGCCACCAGCACTGTATCATCAGTGAAGAACAACTAACTCCCTTCCCAAGTCCCCTCATCCACAACAGACTGCATACTTGCCCCTCTATCCAAAACTCCTGCATTCCCCTCTTTAACCACACCATCCATAAACAAATTAAGCAACCATGGAGACATCATGCACCCCTTCCGCAGACCGACATTCACTTGGAACCAATCACTTTCCTCTCTTCCTACTCGTACACGTGCCTTATATCCTTGGTAAAAACTTTTCACTTCTAGTAACTTACCTACCACACCATAAACTCATAAAACCTCCCACAAAGCATCTCTATCAACCCTATCATATGCCTTCTCCAGATAATGCTATATACAAATCCATCTGTTTTTCTAAGTATTTCTCACACATACTTTGACCCAAACACCTGATCCACACATCCTCTACCACTTCTGAAACCACACTGTTCTCCAATCTGATGCTCTGTACATGTCTTTACCCTATCAATCAATACCCTCCCATATAATTTCCCAGGAATACTCAACAAACTTATGTCTCTGTAATTTGAACGCTTACCTTTATCCCCTTTGCCCTTGTACAGTGGCACTATGCATGCATTCTGCCAATCCTCAGGCACTTCACCATGATCCATACATAAATTGAATATCCTTACCAACCAATCAACAACACAGTCACCTCCCTTTTTTGATAAATTCCAATGCAATACCATCCAAACCTGCCCCCTTGCTGGCTTTCATCTTTCATGAAACTTTCACTACCTCTTCTCTGTTTACCAAACCATTCTCCTAGACCGTCTCACTTTACACTCCACCCCAATAAAAACACCCTATATCTCCCACTGTATCATCAAAGACATTCAACAGACCTTCAAAATACTCACTCCATCTCCTCACTTCATCACTACTTGTTATTACCTCCCCATTTGCCCCCTTCACCGATATTCCCATTTGTTCTCTTGTCACGCACTTTATTTACCTCCTTCCAAAACATCTTTATATTTAATATTCATATATTATACTTCCATCCGCTGCCAGATCCACTCCCAGATATCTAAAACACGGAAGTGAATCATAGGGTGGGGGATTGGGCGAAAATCCTGGGAGCCTTGAAGAATGTTTGGAAGTTGAGAACATTATCTCAGAAAGCAAAAATGGGTATGTTTGAAGGAATAGTGGTTCCAACAATGTTGTATGGTTGCGAGGCGTGGGCTATGGATAGAGTTGTGCGCAGGAGGGTGGATATGATGGAAATGAGATGTTTGAGGACAATGTGTGGTGTGAGGTGGTTTGATCGAGTAAGTAATGTAAGGGTAAGAGAGATGTGTGGAAATAAAAAGAGCGTGGTTGAGAGAGCAGAAGAGGGTGTTTTGAAATGGTTTGGGCACATGGAGAGAATGAGTGAGGAGAGATTGACCAAGAGGATATATGTGTCGGAGGTGGAGGGAACGAGGAGAAGTGGGAGACCAAATTGGAGGTGGAAAGATGGAGTGAAAAAGATTTTGAGTGATCGGGGCCTGAACATGCAGGGGGGTGAAAGGCGGGCAAGGAATAGAGTGAATTGGATCGATGTGGTATACCGGGATTGACGTGCTGTCAGTGGATTGAATCAGGGCATGTGAAGCGTCTGGGGTAAACCATGGAAAGTTGTGTGGGGCCTGGATGTGGAAAGGGAGCTGTGGTTTCGGGCATTATTGCATGACAGCTGGAGACTGAGTGTGAACAAATGGGGCCTTTGTTGTCTTTTCCTAGCGCTACCTCGCACACATGAGGGGGGAGGGGGATGGTATTCCATGTGTGATGAGGTGGCGATGGGAATGAATAAAGGCAGACTGTGTGAATTGTGTGCATGGGTATATATGTATGTGTCTGGGTGTGTATATATATGTGTACATTGAGAGGTATAGGTATGTATATTTGCGTGTGTGGACGTGTATGTATATACATGTGTATGGGGGTGGGTTGGGCCATTTCTTTCGTCTGTTTCCTTGCGCTACCTCGCAAACGCGGGAGACCGAGAAAGCAAAATAAAAAATGAAAAATAAAATATTATACTTAGTTGCTTTCTCCTGCTTTAACGAGGTAGCACAAGGAAACAGATGGAAGAATGTCCCAACCCACCCTCGTACTCATGCACATACATAAATACCCACACACGCACATATACATACCTATACATTTCAATGTATACTTACATATACATACACAGACATATACATATATACACATGTACATATTCATATTTGCTGCCTTCATCCATTCCTGTTGCCAGTCTGCCACACATGAAACAGCCCCCAACTCCCCCAATGCGCGCGAGGTAGTGCTAGGAAAAGACAACAAAGGCCGCATTCGTTCACACTCAGTCTCAAGCTGTCATGTGTAATGCGCTGAAACTACAGTTCCCTTTCCACATCCAGGTCCCACAAAACTTTTCATGGTTTACCCCAGACGCTTCACATGCCCTGGTTCAATCCATTGACAGCATGTCCACCCCATTATACCACATTGTTCCGATTCACTCTATTCCTTGCATGCCTTTCACCCTCCTGTATGTTTAGGCCCCAATTGCTCAAAATCTTTTTCACTCCATCTTTCCACCTCCAGTTTGGTTTCCCACTTCTTATTCCCTCCACCTCTGACACATATATCCTCTTTGTCAATCTTTTCTCACTCATTCTCTCTGTGTGACCAAACCATTTCAATACACCCTCTTCTGCTCTCTCAACCAAACTCTTTTTATTACCACACATCTCTCTTATCCTTTCATTTCTTACTCAATCAAACCACCTCACACCACATATTGTCCTCAAATATTTCATTTCCAACACATCCACCCTCCTCCACACAACCTTATCTATAGCCCATGCCTCACATCCATATAACATTGTTGGAACCACTATTACTTCAAGCATACCCATTTTTGCTCTCCAAGATAACGTTCTCACTTTCCACACATTCTTCAGTGCCCCTAGAACCTTTGCCCCCTCCCCCACCCTGTGACTCACTTCTGCTTCCATGGTTTCATCCGCTGCTAAATCCACTCCCAGATATCTAAAACACTTCATTTCCTCCAGTTTTTCTGCATTCAAACTTACCTCCCAATTAACTTGTCCCTCAACCTTACTGAACCTAATAACCTTGCTCTTATTCACATTTACTCTCAGCTTTCTTCTTTCACACACTTTACCAAACTCAGTCACCAGCTTCTGCAGTTTCTCACCCGAATCAACCACCAGCGCTGTATCATCAGCGAACAACAACTGACTCACTTCCCAAGCCTTTTTTTTATTTTCACTAAAATTTAATGATACTCTCTCACCCCAATTCTCATTTGTCCTCTTTTTCACCTCTTCCACCTTTCTCTTGACCTCCTGCTGCTTTCTTTCGTACATCTCCCAGTCATTTGCGCTACTTCCCTGCAAAAATCGTCCAAATGCCTATCTCTTCTCTTTCACTAACAATCTTGCTTCTTCATCCCCTCTACCCTTGCTAATCTGCCCACCTCCCACCTTTCTCATGCCACATGCATCTTTTGTGTAAGCTTTCACTGTTTCCGTAAATACATCCCGTTCCATTCCTACTCCCCTTACGTCATCTGCTCTCACTTTGCCATTCTGCACTCAGTTCTCTCATGGCACATCCTCACCCAAGTCTTCTTTCCAAGCTCACTTACTTTCACCACTCACTGCTCCCCAACATTCTCTCTTCTTTTCTGAAAACCTTTACAAATGTTCACCTTTGCCTCTTCAAGATAGTGATCAGACATCCCTCCATCAGCCCCTCTCAGAACATTAACATCCAAAAGTCTCTCTTTCACATGCCTATCAGTTAACATGAAATCTAATAACGTCCTCTGGCCATCTCTCCTACTCACATACCTATGCTTATGTATATCTCTCTTTTTAAACCAGGCATTCCCAATCACCAGTCCTTTTTTGGCACACAAATCCACAAGCTGTTCACTCTTCACCATTTCTGTTTACAACACTGAACACCCCATTACACCAGTTATACCCTCAACTGCCACATTACTCACTTTTGCATTCAAATCACCCATCACTATAACCCAGTCTCGTGCATCGAAACTACTAACACACTCACTCAGCTGCTTCCAAAACACTTGCCTTTCATGATCATACTTCTCATGGCCAGGTGCATAGGCACCAATAATCACCCATCTCTCTCCATCCACTTTCAGTTTTACCCATATCAATCTAGTTTACTTTCTTACATTCTATCACATATTCCCACAACTCCTGCTTCAGGAGGAGTGCTACTCCTTCCTTTGCTCTTTTCCTCTAGCCAACCCCTGACTTTACTCCCAAAACATTCCCAAACCACTCTTCCCCTTTACCCTTGAGCTTCGTTTCAGTCAGAGCCAAAGCATCTATGTTCCTTTCCTCAAACATACTACAGGTACTCCATCGATTTTCTGGCTCTTCGTTTCAAAGCATTGTCAGATCAACCATTTTGCCGGATGAACTGAGGTCACATAATAAAAATTCATAAACGCATCTCTAACCCACTTATTATACATATCCCATGTATCTTAAATATACCATGGACTGCTAGAAATTTGAATTAAACAAATATTAAATGTTTGAGCATCCTAAGATGGTAAGTCTTTCCTTAGATTGTTTGAATCCTGTGGGGTCTTCTTTGTCTTCTGTTGTTAGTGTTTTCCTGGGTGTGCATCACCAGAATAATGCAGTTTATTCTGCATTATACATCTGCTCAGGACTGAGGTGCTCATCAGTTTACGAGTTTCGCAAATTCGTTTACATATTCGGCAGCTCCTTTGTGGTTTGCAGACCGCTTTTCCCCCACACTTTATTCATGGAAATCCATGATGCTTCTTGAATCTTTGAAGTCATCCTTCACTATAGTCATGCTCATGCTGTAATTTAAGTTCTTTATAGAACAACTAAGCCTGGTTCATTATCATGCTACCTACCAAGTCCACTCCATCACTCCGATGCTTTCTAAACCATTCCATCATCACTCGATCATGCTCAGTACTCTCACCATCTTTCGTGATTTTTCTGATCACCATTTGCTTCTTGGAATTGTTGTCTGCATAGAATTTCAATATTTTCTCTCTTTATTTATATCATGAACAGTTGAACCAGATGTCACAGCTTACGCACCAAAACACCAATGTCCATTTTTTCAACAGTTCTCCTTTATCTTGGATCAATATGGACTTGTGTTTACATTTGACACCATGACTGACACTCTCATATGTCTTGAAAGCCATAGCTAGGGTTGAATTTAATCAAAATAAGCTAAGAATCTTACAGGATTGTGGTATCACCACCAACAAGTGCAGTGTAAAGAATGTAAATAAGCACACCCTACACACAACGCCACCTGTGGCTGCCCTGCAAACTAGTCTGGTGGCCACGGTAATTTCAAGTTCCCTCACGTAATTTTGTCAGGACTAAAAGAGGTGCAGAACCATCAGTTGCTAGAAAATCGGTGGTACACCTGTACCTATCTCTCCTTTTTCTCATCTTGGTTATATCCACACACATTTAGACACCCCAGTTTGAGCCTTCGAGGAGGATGAGCACTCCAATTATATAAAACTCAACTCTTTGACTTCTTACTATGAAGCTATGCTTTCTTCTCATCCAGAGCTGAGATCATCTGTGCAGGGGATTTCAGTGTACAAGGATTAATTAGGCTTTAACTGGAATTATCCTGGTGGAGATAAGACCTTTCCTTATTCTTTCCTCGGTGCTCTAAAACAGTTAATTAAACACCCTACATGAGTTCATAACCTTTACAACCACTTTGTCAACACACTTGACCTCTTTTACCTCTGAGCCCTGCCATTTTTGCACTCTTAGGGTCTTCTGACCACAATCTTATTTCTGTTATTCTAATTGGCATGCCCAGTCTGTCACCCCCTTGAAATGCCAATTTTGATACTAGGAGAGTTCATAGGTTATTTTGTTGCAGCTACTGTATTGACTCTTCCTGGGATGGGTACTTTTTTCTGGTTGGGGTGCCTCATATTGTCATATTGTGATGAGAGCATAGCAGAGGTAATCTTGACTGAGATGGGGTCCTGTATCCCATCTTCTAAGCCTTTTCCTTTATTGATGGTTTGATTGTTATACCTGACCATGAAGCTCTTCCCTTCCTATGAACATTACTTCACTTTCATTTCTGCTTGGAATCATTGCAAAGCTGTTCTTTGCAAAGTCAGGCATGCTGTGATAAAAAAGAAAGTTGCTGACTTGGTTTATGTTGACAAATGTTTTCAGTCCTTACCCAAAAAAAAACTCCAACAACTGTAATGTAAGTGATCCCCCACTTTTCTGACCTACCGCTCTGTTGCAATGGTTGACAACCTTTTTGCTTCTGCAGGCTGGAGCACATATTAAATGCCATAAACAAGCTTGAAATATGGGAATTATCCATTTATATACATCTTGTTATATTTTCCCTCAGATCAATGAATAATGCTTGCTAGAAAATCATTTGTACTTGGCCAAGGTAGCCAATTAGTAATCAAAGAACTTAATTTAGTCGCAGTTTATTTCAATCAAGGCATTTTTGAATCTATTAAAAAGACACAAAGAATCTTTAAAACATAAGTATGAAAATGATGCATTGAATGGTGTAAATGATGTATAATAAAAAAGAAAATCAACTTATTCTAATGCATACAGTCAATGAATAACTGTGAATCTTGATGTTGTTTGTTGCTTGAAGGCTTTTCTGTATTGGGTATCCAACTTGTTGATGCCAAGGGTGTTTATCCAGATGGGCATCAATTAACCTTGTGCTCAAACAGTTTTTGGTGTGTGACATTTTTGAAAATAATTGCTCACACAGATAAGCGTTGCCAAACAATGATGCCATCATTTTTGCATGGTCTACTAAGATAGGATAATTCCCACTTGGATGATTACATTTTCTATAGAAGTCAAGCACTGACAAATCTTCAGAATACAATTTTGATCTCAATAGTTCATCACACTGCATCTCAATCAATTCCATTTGAAAAATTTCTAATGCAGTGTCCACTTCCAATATTCACACAAATGCCTGGATCTTCTGCTTTACTTTTTTGAAAACTGGAAAAATGTCCACAATTTCCTTTCTGAAGCTGGTGGTCCTTTGATTGCAGATTTCTTTCAAAGGCTACAATATGACCGTACTTCTTATGTATCAGCTGATTTTTTCCTTGAAGGTATATGTTCAAGTTATTTAAATGAGATGTGATGTTCATGAGAAATGCCAAGGTTGCAAGCCAGTCAGGATCATGAAAATGTGAAGCATCCTCATTTTTGCTCTCACGTAATAGTGCCACCTCTTCATGCACTGCAAGTACTCTTTCCAGCATTGACTCTCAGCTAAGCCAGCATGCATTGCAGAAATAAGCCAGGTCCCCATGTTCTGCCTTCGTATCTAACAAAAACTGCTGAAACTAGCGATGATTCAGTCCATGATATAGGATCAAATTTACTGCCATAACAACAGTGTCCATGATATCCTTTAATTTCAGTGACTTGGCACATAATGCCCCTTGATGGATAATGCAAAGGATTTTAACCAGTTTTTGTGCAATTCCAAAGTTTTTCATTTGTCCTTGCAGCAGTGCGATGATACTTTTTCCTCACCATTGCTGGTGCCCCATCAGTTGTGATGCCATTTAACTTCCACACATCAAGTTTCATTTCTGATATCATTTTCAACAAAGCTTGAAAACCCATGCAACCATGTCCTTCATAGCAATTGATTGAATAATCTTCAGAAATTTGAAAAGTTGAGGTCATTCCTCGCACAAACACTGCAAGTTGAGCGGTCTTTCTCAAGTCTGTTCTGTCATCAAGCGCAATTAAAAAAGATTGCATTTTGTTGCAGACATCCCTGCATGTGTGAACGTGCATGTATATACATGTGTAGGTGGATGGGTTGGGCCATTCTTTCATCTGTTTCCTTGTGCTACCTCACTAACGAGGGAGACAGCGACAAAGTATAATAAATAAAAATAAATCCCTTAAACAACTTTTAACATCTGCTGACATTTCTTCAACTTACGCTGTGATCGTTCTTCCAGCCAGGCTGATAGCTGCAAATATAGATTTCTTTTCAGGACAAACAATATCCACCACTGCCATTAAACATTCTTTGACAAACTCTCCATCTGTAAAAAGCTTCATCTTTTCTGAAATACATTTTGCGACTTTGTAGCTGGCACAAGTATTTCCTTCATTTTCACTGTTTTTCTTGCCATGAAATTATTTTTTTTAAACTAGCCTTCAGTCTTTCAACTTCACCTTTCCTTGCTTGCCTAGCAAACTTCTTAAAATATCAACTGTGGCAGATCTCATAATGTCGCCTGATATTTGCCACCTTCATCACAGCAACAGTTTTTAGGCAAATGAGACAAACTGGTTTCCCAGCATGCTTGATGAAGAAGTAATGAAGTGTCCAAGTGTCTTGGAACTTTTGGCACTTTACATCTGCCTTTCTGCATTTTGCATTCATTGCCACTAGAATTTTTTCTTTGACTTTATTTTGAAACATAAGTTACTTAGCAAGTATAGTAGCACATGTAATACGTTCTGCGTGAAGGATTTATAAGTTTATAAGTTTTCTTGCTCAGGCTGTAGTGGCTGTTATGTCGGTGAAACCTGCTGACATTCTAACGTGTGTTCGAGATCGTTTGTTGATAGATAGGTCCTCTCACATTTTCAAACAGCTGATAAAATGTCTCTTTTTGGGACCTTCTTTTCCTCTAACTCACCTTTAAATAATTCACCATCTAGTCTTTTGTCTCTGTCCCCTCCCACTGATCCTATGCCTTCTATATTCTCCTCATATAGGGTCCTCCAAGTACACATCCAGCTCCATGTGGACAAAAAGTATAGCTCAGATGGTATAGTATCTCAGAGACCTAAAGGATTGTGCTATTTAGCCCATGTTTGCCTGTTTCAACTCTTTCTAAAAACCCAGACTTTTCCCTCTGCTTGGTGGGTTGCCTTGGTGCAATTCATCCCTCCACAATTGCCTCATTTCTCTCACTTCTGCTATCTTCAAAGTCTCTGAAATGCTCCTAAACTCTCAATTTCTCAAACATTTAGAATTTCATTCTCTCTTTTTCAGATCATGAGTATGGATTTTGCAGTGCCAGGTCTAATTTTGATCTCTCTGATATGACTTACCCCTGATCCTCCTCTCTCAGCAGTTTGGTGAAACTTTTGTCATATCCCTCAACACCTCCAAAGCCTTTGACAAGATAAAACAAGTCTTTGCTTCTAAACTTTTCTCTTTTCTAATGCATAAGTTCCTCTCTGGCCATTCCATTGTAGTAGTCTACAAACATTTGTGGGTCCCTGATTAATTTCTTCTTTCTCTCTCTCTCCAGCTTTTTTTACCCAAAATGGCCTTGATTGGAGTATATTTTTCTGTGCCTTGTTGGTCTCTATTACAAAGAATGTTGGGGTGGAATGACTTTCCCCTCCTGTCCTATCAGTGGTGGTGTTCCTCAGGGCTCTGTCCTATTGCCTACTCTCTTTCTTCTCTCATTCAATCATCTCTTCAATTTCAGACCTTATTCACATTTATGCTGATGACTTCATTCTTCGTGTCTCAACTCACTTTCCTCACCTCCTGCCCTTCATACTTTTTCTCTTACTGATCATATTGTTTTTCACAGTTTGGATCTGTGCAGCATCTTGGAGTGTAGAAGTAGTAACCTTTTTAAATTCAGTAATGCTAAAATGCAATTTCTCCTGTATCACTGTGTAAGAATCTTTTGTTTCCCTTTGTTCAGTTTCAGAGCAGTGCAGTTCAACCCTGTAATAACATTAACATGCTGGGCATAAGCAGCAGTTCAATCCTGTAATAACATTAACATGCTGGGCATAAGCAGCAGTTCAATCCTGTAATAACATTAACATGCTGGGCATAAGCAGAGCCTCCTCTCTGTCCAGGAAACTTTATGTTATCAATATCACAAAGTTTGCTACCCAGAAGTGTTTTATAGGTGCCATGAATCCCTGGGATAGGGGAGAAAGAATACTTCCCACATATTCCTCACGTGTCGTAGAAGGCGACGAAAGGGGACGGGAGCAGGGGGGCCAGAAACCCTCCCCTCCTTGTATTTTAACTTTCTAAAAGGGGAAACAGAAGAAGGAGTCACGTGAGGAGTGCTCATCCTCCTCGAAGGCTCAGATTGGGGTGTCTAAATGTGTGGATGTAACCAAGATGAGAAAAAAGGAGAGATAGGGAGTATGTTTGAGGAAAGGAACCTGGATGTTTTGGCTCTGAGTGAAACGAAGCTCAAGGGTAAAGGGGAAGAGTGGTTTGGGAATGTCTTGGGAGTAAAGTCAGGGGTTAGTGAGAGGACAAGAGCAAGGGAAGGAGTAGCACTACTCCTGAATCAGGAGTTGTGGGAGTATGTGATAGAGTGTAAGAAAGTAAATTCTAGATTGATATGGGTAAAACTGAAAGTTGATGGAGAGAGATGGGTGATTATTGGTGCATATGCACCTGGGCATGAGAAGAAAGATCATGAGAGGCAAGTGTTTTGGGAGCAGCTGAATGAGTGTGTTAGTGGTTTTGATGCACAAGACCAGGTTATAGTGATGGGTGATTTGAATGCAAAGGTGAGTAATGTGGCAGTTGAGGGAATAATTGGTATACATGGGGTGTTCAGTGTTGTAAATGGAAATGGTGAAGAGCTTGTAGATTTATGTGCTGAAAAAGGACTGGTGATTGGGAATACCTGGTTTAAAAAGCGAGATATACATAAGTATACGTATGTAAGTAGGAGAGATGGCCAGAGAGCGTTATTGGATTATGTGTTAATTGATAGACGCACGAAAGAGAGACTTTTGGATGTTAATGTGCTGAGAGGTGCAACTGGAGGGATGTCTGATCATTATCTTGTGGAGGCGAAGGTGAAGATTTGTGGGGGTTTTCAGAAAAGAAGAGAGAATGTTGGGGTGAAGAGAGTGGTGAGAGTAAGTGAGCTTGGGAAGGAGACTTGTGTGAGGAAGTACCAGGAGAGACTGAGTACAGAATGGAAAAAGGTGAGAACAAAGGGGGTAAGGGGAGTGGGGGAGGAATGGGATGTATATAGGGAAGCAGTGATGGCTTACGCAAAAGATGCTTATGGCATGAGAAGCGTGGGAGGTGGGTTGATTAGAAAAGGCAGTGAATGGTGGGATGAAGAAGTAAGATTATTAGTGAAAGAGAAGAGAGAGGCATTTGGACGATTTTTGCAGGGAAAAAATGCAAATGAGTGGGAGAGGTATAAAAGAAAGAGGCAGGAGGTCAAGAGAAAGGTGCAAGAGGTGAAAAAGAGGGCAAATGAGAGTTGGGGTGAGAGAGTATCATTAAATTTCAGGGAGAATAAAAAGATGTTTTGGAAGGAGGTAAATAAAGTGCGTAAGACAAGGGAGCAAATGGGAACTTCAGTGAAGGGGGCTAATGGGCAGGTGATAACAAGTAGTGGTGATGTGAGAAGAGATGGAGTGAGTATTTTGAAGGTTTGTTGAATGTGTTTGATGATAGAGTGGCAGATATAGGGTGTTTTGGTCAAGGTGGTGTGCAAAGTGAGAGGGTTAGGGAAAATGATTTGGTAAATAGAGAAGAGGTAGTAAAAGCTTTACGGAAGATGAAAGCCGGCAAGACAGCAGGTTTGGATGGTATTGCAGTGGAATTTATGAAAAAAGGGGGTGACTGTATTGTTGACTGGTTGGTAAGGTTATTTAGTGTATGTATGATTCATGGGAAGTGAGTCAGTTGTTGTTCGCTGATGATACAGCGCTGGTGGCTGATTCATGTGAGAAACTGCAGAAGCTGGTGACTGAGTTTGGAAAAGTGTGTGGAAGAAGAAAGTTAAGAGTAAATGTGAATAAGAGCAAGGTTATTAGGTACAGTAGGGTTGAGGGTCAAGTCAATTGGGAGGTGAGTTTGAATGGAGAAAAACTGGAGGAAGTGAAGTGTTTTAGATATCTGGGAGTGGATCTGGCAGCGGATGGAACCATGGAAGCGGAAGTGGATCATAGGGTGGGGGAGGGGGCGAAAATTCTGGGGGCCTTGAAGAATGTGTAGAAGTCGAGAACATTATCTCGGAAAGCAAAAATGGGTATGTTTGAAGGAATAGTGGTTCCAACAATGTTGTATGGTTGCGAGGCGTGGGCTATGGATAGAGTTGTGCGCAGGAGGATGGATGTGCTGGAAATGAGATGTTTGAGGACAATGTGTGGTGTGAGGTGGTTTGATCGAGTGAGTAACGTAAGGGTAAGAGAGATGTGTGGAAATAAAAAGAGCGTGGTTGAGAGAGCAGAAGAGGGTGTTTTGAAGTGGTTTGGGCACATGGAGAGGATGAGTGAGGAAAGATTGCCCAAGAGGATATATGTGTCGGAGGTGGAGGGAACAAGGAGAAGAGGGAGACCAAATTGGAGGTGGAAAGATGGAGTGAAAAAGATTTTGTGTGATCGGGGCCTGAACATGCAGGAGGGTGAAAGGAGGGCAAGGAATAGAGTGAATTGGAGCGATGTGGTATACCGGGGTTGACGTGCTGTCAGTGGATTGAAGCAGGGCATGTGAAGCGTCTGGGGTAAACCATGGAAAGCTGTGTAGGTATGTATATTTGCGTGTGTGGACGTATGTATATACATGTGTATGGGGGGGGGGTTGGGCCATTTCTTTCGTCTGTTTCCTTGCGCTACCTCGCAAACGCAGGAGACAGCGACAAAGTATAATAAAAAATAAAAAATATATGATTCATGGTGAGGTGCCTGAGGATTGGCAGAATGCTTGCATAGTGCCATTGTACAAAGGCAAAGGGGATAAGAGTGAGTGCTCAAATTAGAGAGGTATAAGTTTGTTGAGTATTCCTGGTAAATTATATGGGAGGGTATTGATTGAGAGGGTGAAGGCATGTACAGAGCATCAGAATGGGGAAGAGCAGTGTGGTTTCAGAAGTGGTAGAGGATGTGTGGATCAGGTGTTTGCTTTGAAGAATGTATGTGAGAAATACTTAGAAAAGCAAATGGATTTTTTTTTTTTTCTTTGTCGCTGTCTCCCGCGTTTGCGAGGTATCGCAAGGAAACAGACGAAAGAAATGGCCCAACCCACCCCCATACACATGTATATACATACGTCCACACACGCAAATATACATACCTACACAGCTTTCCATGGTTTACCCCAGGCGCTTCACATGCCCTGATTCAATCCACTGACAGCACGTCAACCCCGGTATACCACATCGCTCCAATTCACTCTATTCCTTGCCCTCCTTTCACCCTCCTGTATGTTCAGGCCCCGATCACACAAAATCTTTTTCACTCCATCTTTCCACCTCCAATTTGGTCTCCCTCTTCTCCTCGTTCCCTCCACCTCCGACACATATATCCTCTTGGTCAATCTTTCCTCACTCATTCTCTCCATGTGCCCAAACCATTTCAAAACACCCTCTTCTGCTCTCTCAACCACGCTCTTATTATTTCCACACATCTCTCTTACCCTTACGTTACTTACTCGATCAAACCACCTCACACCACACATTGTCCTCAAACATCTCATTTCCAGCACATCCATCCTCCTGCGCACCACTCTATCCATAGCCCACGCCTCGCAACCATACAACATTGTTGGAACCACTATTCCTTCAAACATACCCATTTTTGCTTTCCGAGATAATGTTCTCGACTTCCACACATTCTTCAAGGCTCCCAGAATTTTCGCCCCCTCCCCCATCCTATGATCCACTTCCGCTTCCATGGTTCCATCCGCTGCCAGATCCACTCCCAGATATCTAAAACACTTTACTTCCTCCAGTTTTTCTCCATTCAAACTCACCTCCCAATTGACTTGACCCTCAACCCTACTGTACCTAATAACCTTGCTCTTATTCACATTTACTCTTAACTTTCTTCTTTCACACACTTTACCAAACTCAGTCACCAGCTTCTGCAGTTTCTTACATGAATCAGCCACCAGCGCTGTATCATCAGCGAACAACAACTGACTGACTTCCCAAGCTCTCTCATCCCCAACAGACTGCATACTTGCCCCTCTTTCCAAAACTCTTGCATTCATCTCCCTAACAACCCCATCCATAAACAAATTAAACAACCATGGAGACATCACACACCCCTGCCGCAAACCTACATTCACTGAGAACCCATCACTTTCCGCTCTTCCTACACGTACCCATGCCTTACATCCTCGATAAAAACTTTTCACTGCTTCTAACAACTTGCCTCCCACACCATATATTCTTAATACCTTCCACAGAGCATCTCTATCAACTCTATCATATGCCAAATGGATTTGTATGTAGCATTTATGGATCTGGAGAAGGTATATGATAGAGTTGATAGAGATGCTCTGTGGAAGGTATTAAGAATATATGGTGTGGGAGGCAAGTTGTTAGAAGCAGTGAAAAGTTTTTATCGAGGATGTAAGGCATGGGTACGTGTAGGAAGAGCGGAAAGTGATGGGTTCTCAGTGAATGTAGGTTTGCGGCAGGGGTGTGTGATGTCTCCATGGTTGTTTAATTTGTTTATGGATGGGGTTGTTAGGGAGATGAATGCAAGAGTTTTGGAAAGAGGGGCAAGTATGCAGTCTGTTGGGGATGAGAGAGCTTGGGAAGTCAGTCAGTTGTTGTTCGCTGATGATACAGCGCTGGTGGCTGATTCATGTAAGAAACTGCAGAAGCTGGTGACTGAGTTTGGTAAAGTGTGTGAAAGAAGAAAGTTAAGAGTAAATGTGAATAAGAGCAAGGTTATTAGGTACAGTTGGGTTGAGGGTCAAGCCAATTGGGAGGTAAGTTTGAATGGAGAAAAACTGGAGGAAGTAAAGTGTTTTAGATATCTGGGAGTGGATCTGGCAGCAGATGGAACCATGGAAGCGGAAGTGAATCATAGGGTGGGGGAGGGGGCGAAAATTCTGGGAGCCTTGAAGAATGTTTGGAAGTCGAGAACATTATCTTGGAAAGCAAAAATGGGTATGTTTGAAAGAATAGTGGTTCCAACAATGTTGTATGGTTGCGAGGCGTGGGCTATGGATAGAGTTGTGTGCAGGAGGGTGGATGTGCTGGAAATGAGATGTTTGAGGACAATATGTGGTGTGAGGTGGTTTGATCGAGTAAGTAATGTAAGGGTAAGAGAGATGTGTGGAAATAAAAAGAGTGTGGTTGAGAGAGCAGAAGAGGGTGTTTTGAAATGGTTTGGTCACATAGAGAGAATGAGTGAGGAAAGATTGACCAAGAGGATATATGTGTCAGAGGTGGAGGGAACGAGGAGAATGGGAGACCAAATTTGAGGTAGAAAGATGGGGTGAAAATGATTTTGAGTGATCGGGGCCTGAACATGCAGGAGGGTGAAAGGCGTGCAAGGAATAGAGTGAATTGGAACGATGTGGTATACCGGGGTCGACGTGCTGTCAATGGATTGAACCAGGGCATGTGAAGCGTCTGGGGTAAACCATGGAAAGTTGTGTGGGTCCTGGATGTGGAAAGGGAGCTGTGGTTTCGGTGCATTATTACATGACAGCTTGAGACTGAGTGTGAACGAATGGGGCCTTTGGTGTCTTTTCCTAGCACTACCTCGCACACATGAGGGGGGAGGGGGTTGTTATTCCATGTGTGGTGAGGTGGCGATGGGAACAAATAAAGGCAGACAGTATGAATTATGTACATGTGTATATATGTATATGTCTGTGTGTGTATATATATGTGTACATTGAGATTTATAGGTATGTATATTTGCGTGTGTGGACGTGTATGTATATACATGTGTATGTGGGCGGGTTGGGCCATTCTTTCATCTGTTTCCTTGCGCTACCTCGCTAACGCGGGAGACAGCGACAAAGCAAAATAAATAAATAATGAATAATGAATATTTTTCTTGCAAGTTGCTGTTTTATACATATATATATGTATATATAGTTATTGTATTTACCCGAGTGCGGAATACTGCTCACACGTTGGGGGTGGCTCATCCTCTACCTCATCATTAATTAGGATGGATTCAAAGCCCACTTTCTCATTAATTCTTGTGGTATCGCATCTATTCAAGCATCTCTTTTCATTTACTGTGGTGTTGCTGCTCTGTCTCTATTCTTTAGGGATTGTCTTGGCCATTGTTCTCATGAGCTGTCTGTATATGCCTCACCCCCAAGGTTTAGACCCATGGCATGTGTTTGGCTTCTGCTTCCTACAATTTCTGTGTGGAGGCAGGCCAATTGAGGATTGGCTATAATGTTGCCTCATTTCCTTGAACAGCTAAGTTGTGAAATTCTCATCCTACCTTTATTTATCTCTCTCCCTATAACCTTTCTTCCCCAGAGTCAGGTCTTCAAACATCACTAAACTCTAATTGATTTCATTCTTTTTCCTTTATTTTTTTTCTCTCTCCCAAGACAGCTTTGACTGGGGCATAATTTGCTTTTGCCATGTTGATCACTAAAATAAATGCCTCACACTTCAGCCACTTGTACTCATATATCCCAATCCCCAGCAAACACTACTTCAAAAAACAAATCCTATGGGAATGAACTGTCAGTTACTAAGCATCTTCTTTCTCACCCCATTCTTGAACTCCTTTCAGCCAAAGAGACACTACCTGAAACTAAGCTACCTAGAAAATACAGTTTACATTTTCTCTTCTGCCCCTTTTCACATCAACCATCTTTTCAACATTATTGATATCGATTAGCGTATAACAGGCTGCTATATACTCAAAATTCATCCTCTGAACTGAAGACACTGATCACATTCTCTTCAACTGCCCAGCATTTACTCTGCCCAAATGCAGTCACAACTCTTCATGATCTTTGGACTCAGCTGATGGATGTGGCTGACTCTCTGAGTTCTGCATGGTGCAGGTTCAGGTTCATCACCTAATGTGTCACTCATAACCTTTGTGGCTCAAATTCCTCATACCAACAAGTGATTCCTTCCCATATCATTATTCCTTCCCCTCATCTCACCACCATCTTTTTAATGCAGGACAACATTGATAAATTCTTTTCACTTTCAACAGAGTACTTAGAAGTTGTTCGTGACTCTCTTGCCACTAAAGGAGAGAAATGCAACTCCGAGATTCGAGAAGCTAACCGTCAACTGCACTTACTATTACAGCACCAGGTAGGATGGCGGATTATCACCAAACATTTCAGGTAATAAGTCATTTTTCTTCGTAAATTATGAAAGGTACTAAAACCATCTTTTGTATGTGTAGACTTTTATTACGGTGGATGGTCACAGTAATTTATTCAAATCCAGGATTGGTATTGTATTACACTGTCACTAAAGATTTTGTCCCATGGAAAAATATATCTCGTGTAATTTTGCACACTGAATCCAAGTATGTTTTCAGAATTTCTCTATCACCCATAGCTTTTTGGTCCAGCCTACTTGCATATCATTAAGTGCGGTATATATGCACCGGTGCTCTACGAAGCATTTGAAACAAAAAGTTTAACAGACACAGCTATTCTCATTGTTTGTGAAGTGCAATAGCTTCTTTTGGAAAGCACAACTCTAGATGAATGAGTCACCAGAGGCTTGCAGAACACGACTGGGAATGTTGAGACATTCAGACAGTGCCCACTCCTGATCAGCAGTTCTCTGTCATGTGCAAGCGAGAACTCATTGTGTAAACACTGTCTTTTCTACTCTTGACAGATTGTGCTTTTATGAATTAAAGTGTTGTGCTGATACCCCATCCACCATTATAATGCCAAGAAACTGTAAAATGTCCTAATTCTCTCTGACACATCTGTGGTTAATTGACATTCATATCATAAAAATGTTCTCTCACAATCCTCATTAAAAATTGCTATGAGCATTACTTTGGTTGTAAAGAGGGTGACCAGGATAAAAGTTGGGCCCCCCATATTTGTTGTGTCACATGTGTCAGGCTTCTCACTGTATTAGCTAAAGGTTCATGCCATATGCCTTTTGCCAATCCTATGACTTGCAGAAAACCCAAAGACCATGCTTCGGATTGCAACTTGTGCTTGACAAATATCAGTGGTTTTTTATTTATTTTTGCTTTGCCGCTGTCTCCTGCATTTGCGAGGTAACGCAAGGAAACAGACGAAAGAAATGGCCCAACTCACCCCCATACACGTGTATATACATACACGTCCCCACACGCAAATATACATACCCATACATCTCAAGGTACACACATATATACACATGCACACAATTCACACTGTCTGCCTTTATTCATTCCCATCGCCACCTCGCCACACATGGAATAACATCCCCCTCCCGCTCATGTGTGTAAGGTAGCGCTAGGAAAAGACAACAAAGGCACCAATCGTTCACACTGAGTCTCTAGCTGTCATGCAATAATACCCGAAACCACAGCTCCCTTTCCACATCCAGGCCTCACACAACTTTCCATGGTTTACCCCAGACGCTTCACATGCCCTGATTCAATCCATTGACAGCACGTCGACCCCGGTATACCACATCGATCCAGTTCACTCTATTCCTTGCCCGCCTTTCACCCTCCTGCATGTTCAGGCCCCGATCACTCAAAATCTTTTTCACTCCATCTTTCCACCTCCAATTTGGTCTCCCACTTCTCCTCGTTCCCTCCACCTCTGACACATATATCCTCTTGGTCAATCTTTCCTCACTCATTCTCTCCATGTGCCCAAACCATTTCAAAACACCCTCTTCTGCTTTCTCAACCACGCTCTTCATATTTCCACACATTTCTCTTACCCTTCCATTACTTACTCGATCAAACCACCTCACACCACATATTGTCCTCAAACATCTCATTTCCAGCACATCCACCCTCCTGCGCACTATATCCATAGCCCACGCCTTGCAACCATACAACATTGTTGGAACCACTATTCCTTCAAACATACCCATTTTTGCCTTCCGAGATAATGTTCTCGACTTCCACACATTCTTCAAGGCTCCCAGGATTTTCGCCCCCTCCCCCACCCTATGATTCACTTCCGCTTCCATGGTTCCATCCGCTGCCAGATCCACTCCCAGATATCTAAAACACTTTACTTCCTCCAGTTTTTCTCCATTCAAACTTACCTCCCAATTGACTTGACCCTCACCCCTACTGTACCTAATAACCTTGCTCTTATTCACATTTACTTTTAACTTTCTTCTTTCACACACTTTACCAAACTCAGTCACCAGCTTCTGCAGTTTCTCACATGAATCAGCCACCAGCACTGTATCATCAGCGAACAACAACTGACTCACTTCCCAAGCTCTCTCATTCACAACAGACTGCGTACTTGCCCCTCTTTCCAAAACTCTTGCATTCACCTCCCTAACAACCCCATCCATAAACAAATTTAACAACCATGGAGACATCACACACCCCTGCCGCAAACTGAGAACCAATCACTGAGAACCAATCACTTTCCTCTCTTCCTACACGTACCCATGCCTTACATCCTCGATAAAAACTTGTCACTGCTTCTAAAAACTTGCCTCCCACACCATATATTCTTAGTTCCTTCCACAGAGCATCTCTATCAACTCTATCATATGCCTTCTCCAGATCCATGAATGCTACATACAAATCCATTTGCTTTTCTAAGTATTTCTCACATACATTCTTCAAAGCAAACACCTGATCCACACATCCTTTACCACTTCTGAAACCACACTGCTCTTCCCCAATCTGATGCTCTGTACATGCCTTCACCCTCTCAATCAATACCCTCCCATATAATTTCCCAGGAATACTCAACAAACTTATACCTCTGTAATTTGAGCACTCACTCTTATCCCCTTTGCCTTTATACAAAGGCACTATGCATGCATAGAAATATCAATGGTATAACATCAAAATCTGATGCTCTGTACATGCCGTCACCCTCTCAATCAATACCCTCCCATATAGTTTCCCAGGAATATTCAACAAACTTATACCTCTGTAATTTGAGCACTCACCTTTGTCCCCTTTGCCTTGTACAATGGCACTATGCAAGCATTCTGCCTCACCATGAATCATACATACATTAAATAACCTTACCAACCAGTGAACAATACAGTCACCCCCTTTTTTAATAAATTCCACCGCAATACCATCCAAATCCACTGCCTTGCCGGCTTTCATCTTTCGCAAAGCTTTTACTACCTCTTCTCTGTTTACCAAATCATTTTCCCCAACCCTCTCACTTTGCACACCACCTCGACCAAAACACCCTATATCTGCCACTCTATCATCAAACACATTCAACAAACCTTCAAAGTACTCACTCCATCTCCTTCTCACATCACCACTACTTGTTATCACCTCCCCATTAGCCCCCTTCACTGAAGTTCCCATTTGTTCCCTTGTCTTATGCACTTTATTTACCTCCTTCCATAACGTCTTTTTATTCTCCCTAAAATTTAATGATACTCTCTCACCCCAACTCTCATTTGCCCTCTTTTTCACCTCTTGCACCTTTCTCTTGACCTCCTGCCTCTTTCTTTTATACATCTCCCACTCATTTGCATTATTTCCCTACAAAAATCGTCCAAATGCCTCTCTCTTCTCTTTCACTAATAGTCTTACTTCTTCATCCCACCACTCACTACCCTTTCTAATCTGCCCACTTCCCATGCTTCTCATGCCACAAGCATCTTTTGCGCAAGCCATCACTGCTTCCCTAAATACATCCCATTCCTCCCCCACTCCCCTTACCTCCTTTGTTTTTACCTTTTTCCATTCTGTACTCAGTCTCTCCTGGTACTTCCTCACACAAGTCTCCTTCCCAAGCTCACTTCTCTCACCACTCTCTTCACCCCAACATTCTCTCTTCTGAAAACCTCTACAAATCTTCACCTTCGCCTCCACAAGATAATGATCAGACATCCCTCCAGTTGCACCTCTCAGCACATTAACATCCAAAAGTCTCTCTTTCGTGTGCCTATCAATTAACACGTAATCTAATAACACTCTCTGGCCATCTCTCCTCCTTACGTACGTATACTTATGTACATCTCTCTTTTTAAACCAGTTATTCCCAGTCCTTTTTCAGATTGGGGAAGAGCAGTGTGGTTTCAGAAGTGGTAGAGGATGTGTGGATCAGGTGTTTGCTTTGAAGAATGTATGTTAGAAATACTTAGAAAAGCAAATGAATTTGTATGTAGCATTTATGGATCTGGACTAGGCATATGATAGGGTTGATAGAGATGCTCTGTGGAAGGTATTAAGAATATATGGTGTGGGAGGCAAGTTGTTAGAAGCAGTGAAAAGTTTTTATCGAGGATGTAAGGCATGTGTACGTGTAGGAAGAGAGGAAAGTGATTGGTTCTCAGTGAATGCAGGTTTGCGGCAGGGGTGTGTGATGTCTCCATGGTTGTTTAATTTGTTTATGGATGGGATTGTTAGGGAGGTGAATGCAAGAGTTTTGGAAAGAGGGGCAAGTATGCAGTCTGTTGTGGATGAGAGAGCTTGGGAAAAGAGTTAGTTGTTGTTCGTTGATGATTCAGCGCTGGTGGCTGATTCATGTGAGAAACTGCAGAAGCTGGTGACTGAGTTTGGTGAAGTGTGTGAAAGAAGAAAGTTGAGAGTAAATGTGAATAAGAGCAAGGTTATTAGGTACAGTAGGGTTGAGGGTCAAGTCAATTGGGAGGTAAGTTTGAATGGAGAAAGACTGGAGGAAGTGAAGTGTTCTAGATATCTGGGAGTGGATTTGGCAGCGGATGGAACCATGGAAGCGGAAGTGAATCATAGGGTGGGGGAGGGGGCAAAAATTCTGGGAGCCTTGAAGAATGTGTGGAAGTTGATAACATTATCTCGGAAAGCAAAAATGGCTATGTTTGAAGGAATAATGGTGCCAACAATGTTGTATGGTTGCAAGGCGTGCGCTATGGATAGAGTTGTGCGCAGGAGGGTGGATGTGCTGGAAATGAGATGTTTGAGGACAATATGTGGTGTGAGGTGGTTTGATCGAGTAGAGTAAGTAATAGTAGGGTAAGAGAGAGGTGCGGTAATAAAAAGAGTGTGGTTGAGAGAGCAGAAGAGGGTGTTTGGAAATGGTTTGGTCACATGGAGAGAATGAGTGAGGAAAGATTGACAAAGAGGACATATGTGTCAGAGGTGGAGGGAACGAGGAGAAGTGGGAGACCAAATTGGAGGTGGAAAGATGGAGTGAAAAAGATTTTGAGTGATTGGGGCCTGAACATGCAGGAGGGTGAAAGGCATGCAAGGAATAGAGTGAATTGGAATGATGTGGTATACCGGGGTTGACGTGCTGTCAATGGATTGAACCAGGGCATGTGAAGCGTCTGGGGTAAACCATGGAAAGTTCTGTGGGGCCTGGATGTGGAAAAGGAGCTGTGGTTTCGGTGCATTATTACATGACAGCTAGAGACTGAGTGTGAACGAATGGGGCCTTCGTTGTCTTTTCCTAGCGCTACCTCGCACACATGAGGGGGGAGGGGGTTGTTATTTCATGTGTGGCGAGGTGGCGATGAGAAAGTAATAAAGGCAGAGAGTATGAATTATGTACATGTGTATATATGTATATGTCTGTGTGTGTATATATATGTATACATTGAGGTGTATAGGTATGTATATTTGCGTGTGTGGACGTGTATGTATATACATGTGTCTGTGGATGGGTTGGGCCATTCTTTCATCTGTTTCCTTGCGCTACCTCGCTCACGCAGGAGACAGTGACAAAGCAAAATAATAATAATAATAATAACATCTAACTCCAAGAATACAGTTAAATATCATAGTTTACCTCTGCCATGAGGCCAGTACCTCATTCAGGAATTACCTGTGCCAGAGCCTCCAAGAAACGTGACACTGAGTGACGATAAGTCCGGTGATGAGAAAGTAGACCAAGTGGGACGTTAAATTTGTGTTAAGAATCGAGCCAAATGTTTGGGTTCCAGGATAGGGGAATGGAATCTTCTCCAGAATGAAACTGAAGTTTTTTTTTACAGTGATTACCATATGATTTTCAAAGTATTTTTCTCCCTTGAAGATTGTCTGGTGTTTTGCAATGATGTTCATTCTATTATGGAGGCATGTGGTCACACATATTGCACATGAGTGGCACTTGTTTATTGACTCATCAAAAGTAAGCTTGAAAGCGGTTCTACTCCACAATGGAAATAAGTTCCCCTCCATTACTCTTGCTCATGCAGCTAGCATGAAGGAGTTGTATAATAACATGAAGCCTCTTTTGGAAGAAATTAAGTATGGGGGCTTTAAGTGGAATGTATGTGGTGACCTTAAGGTTGTGGCACTTTTACTTGGAATGCAACTTGGTTATACAAAGTTTTATTGTGTCCTCTGTGAGTGGGACAGCTGGGACAAGAAAAACCATTATGTAAAGAGAGTGTAGCCAAAACAGACGTCACTGACTCCTTGGAAGAATGTCATCAACCCTCCTCTTGTTGATTCTGAGAAAATTGATCTGCCTCCTTTGCACATTAAGCTTGGGGTGATGAAGAACATCAAAGGTATGGATAAAACTGGCCATGGATTCACATATTTGAAGAATGAATCCCCCAGAATCAGTGATGCAAAAAACAAGGAGGGTACTTTTGTAGGACAACATACCAGGGAAGTGTTTTGAGATGAAAGGTTTAATGAAAAGCTAAGTGAAGTTCAAAAAATTGCGTGGCTGTTATCTAAGGAGTTTACAAAGAATATTGGGGAATCACAGATAAGATGTCTTGACTTCATATAAGTGTCTGGGGTGCAACATGAGTCTGAAAATCCACTTGTTAGACTCGCATTTAGACTTTTTCCTGGAAAAACTTGGGGCATTCAGTGATGAGCACAGTGAAAGATTTCATCACGACATTTTGGATGTGGGAAAATGGTACCAAGGAAAGTGGAGCCCCTCTGTGTTGGCAGAGTACTGCTGGACACTAAGGAGGGATGTTCCAGAGGCCAAATGTAACCTAAAATCATACATTTCTACATTTTAGAGGTAAGACATTTTAGTGTAATACCAGCCTTATTTATGAATGAGTAATGTACACATATTGTAAAATTTAAGTGCTCTATCACTTAAACACCATACCTGATAGAAAAATTCTTAAAACTGATGTGAATTGAACATGAAAAGTACTATAAGGTTCACCTATTTTAGTTTGTGGGACAAAAAGGTAAGAATTTTGTTGACCATTGTTGTTATTATTATTATTATTATTATTATTATTATTATTATTATTATTATTTTTCTTTTTTTCTTTCAAACTATTCGCCATTTCCGCATTAGCAAGGTAGCGCGAAGAACAGAGGACTGGGCCCCTGAGGGAATATCCTCACCTGGCCCCCTTCTCTGTTCCTTCTCTTGGAAAGTTAAAAACAAAAAAATTATTATTATTATTATTATTATTATTATTATTATTATTATTTATTATTCTGTTTTTTTATTTTGCTTTGTCGCTGTCTCCCGCGTTAGCGAGGTAGCGCAAGGAAACAGACGAAAGAATGGCCCAACCCACCCACATACACATGTATATACATACATGTCCACACACGCAAATATACATACCTATACATCTCAACATATACATATATATATACACACACACAGACATATACATACATACACATGTACATAATTCATACTGTCTGCCTTTATTCATTCCCATCGCCTCCTCGCCACACATAAAATAACAACCCCCCCCCTCGTGTGCAAGGTAGTGCTAGGAAAAGACAACAAAGGCCCCATTCGTTCACACTCAGTCTCTAGCTGTCATGTAATAATGCACCAAAACCACAGCTCCCTTTCCACATCCAGGCCCCACACAGCTTTCCATGGTTTACCCCAGACGCTTCACATGCCCTGGTTCAATCCATTGACAGCACGTCAAACCCAGTATACCACATCATTCCAAATCACTCTATTCCTTGCATGCCTTTCACCCTCCTGCATGTTCAGGCCTCGATCACTCAAAATCTTTTTTACTCCATCTTTCCACCTCCAATTTGGTCTCCCACTTCTACTCATTCCCTCCACCTCTGACACATATATCCTCTTAGTCAATCTTTCCTCAAACATTCTCTCCATGTGGCCTAACCATATCGAAACACCCTCTTCTGCTCTCTCAACCACACTTTTTATTACCACACATCTCTCTTACCCTATTAATACTTACTAGATCAAAACACCTCACACCACATATTGTCCTCAAACATCTCATTCCCAGCACATCCACCCTCCTTCGCACAACTCTATCTATAGCCCACGCCTCGCAACCATATAACATTGTTGAAACCACTATTCCTTCAAACATAGCCATTTTTGCTTTCCGAGATAATGTTCTCGACTTCCAAACATTCTTCAAGGCTCCCAGAATTTTTGCCCCCTACCCCACCCTATGATTCACTTCCGCTTCCATGGTTCCATCCGCTGCCAGATCCACTCCCAGATATCTAAAACACTTTACTGCCTCCAGTTTTTCTCCATTCAAACTTACCTCCCAATTGACTTGACCCTCAAGTCAATTGGGAGGTAAACCTACTGTACCTAATAACCTTGCTCTTAATCACATTTACTCTCAACTTTCTTCTTTCACACACTTTACCAAACTCAGTCACCAGCTTCTGCAGTTTCTTACATGAATCAGCCACCAGCGCTGTATCATCAGCGAACAACAATTGACTCACATCCCAAGCTCTCTCATCCACAACAGACTGCATATTTGCCCCTCTTTCCAAAACTCTTGCATTCACCTCCCTAACAACCCCATCCATAAACAAATTAAACAACCATGGAGACATCACACACGCATGCCGCAAACCTACATTCAAAGAGAACCAATCACTTTCATATCTTCCTACATGTACAAATGCCTTACATCCTCGGTAAAAACTTTTCACTGCTTATAACAACTTGCCTCCCACACCATATATTCTTAAAACCTTCCACAGAGCATCTCTATCAACTCTATCATATGCCTTCTCCGGATCCATAAATGCTGCATACAAATCCATTTGTTTTTCTAAGTATTTCTCACATACATTCTTCAAAGCAAACACCTGATCCACACATCCTCTACCACTTCTGAAACCACACTGCTCTTCCCCAATCTGATGCTCTGCACATGTCTTCACCTTCTCAATCAATATCCTCCCATATAATTTACCAGGAATTCTCAACAATCTTTTTTTTTTTTTTTTTTTTTTTGGCTTTGTCGCTGTCTCCTGCATTTGCGAGGTAGCGCAAGGAAACAGACGAAAGAAATGGCCCAACCCACCCCCATACACATGTATATACATACGTCCACACACGCAAATATACATACCTACACAGCTTTCCATGGTTTACCCCAGGCGCTTTACATGCCCTAATTCAACCCACTGACAGCACGTCAACCCCGGTATACCACATTGATCCAATTCACTGTATTCCTTGCCCTCCTTTCACCCTCCTTCATGTTCAGGCCCCGATCACACAAAATCTTTTTCACTTCATCTTTCCACCTCCAATTTGGTCTCCCACTTCTCCTCGTTCCCTCCACCTCCGACACATATATCCTCTTGGTCAATCTTTCCTCACTCATTCTCTCCATGTGCCCAAACCATTTCAAAACACCCTCTTCTGCTCTCTCAACCACGCTCTTTTTATTTCCACACATCTCTCTTACCCTTACGTTACTTACTCGATCTAACCACCTCACACCACACATTGTCCTCAAATATCTCATTTCCAGCACATCCATCCTCCTCCGCACAACTCTATCCATAGCCCACGCCTCACAACCATACAACATTGTTGGTACCACTATTCCTTCAAACATACCCATTTTTGCTTTCCGAGATAATGTTCTTGACTTCCACACATTCTTCAAGGCTCCCAGAATTTTCGCCCCCTCCCCCATCCTATGATCCACTTCCGCTTCCATGGTTCCATCCGCTGCCAGATCCACTCCCAGATATCTAAAACACTTTACTTCCTCCAGTTTTTCTCCATTCAAACTTACCTCCTAATTGACTTGACCCTCAACCCTACTGTACCTAAAAACCTTGCTCTTATTCACATTTACTCTTAACTTTCTTCTTTCACACACTTTACCAAACTCAGTCACCAGCTTCTGCAGTTTCTCACATGAATCAGCCACCAGCGCTGTATCATCAGCGAACAACAACTGCCTCACTTCCCAAGCTCTCTCATCCCCAACAGACTTCATACTTGCCCCTCTTTCCAAAACTCAACAAACTTATACCTCTGTAATTTGAGCACTCACTCTTATCCCCTTTGCCCTTGTACAATGGCACTATGCAAGCATTCCGCCAATCCTCAGGCACCTCGTCATGAATCATACATACATTAAATAACCTTACCAACCAATCAACAATACAGTCACCCCCTTTTTTAATAAATTCCACTGCAATACCATCCAAACCTGCTGCTTTGCCGGCTTTCATCTTCCGTAAAGCTTTTACTACCTCTTCTCTATTTACCAAATCATTTTCCCTAACCCTCTCACTTTGCACACCACCTCGACCAAAACACCCTATATGTGCCACTCTATCATCAAACACATTCAACAAACCTTCAAAATACTCACTCCATCTCCTTCTCACATCACCACTACTTGTTATCACCTCCCCATTAGCCCACTTCACTGAAGTTCCCATTTGTTCCCTTGTCTTATGCACTTTATTTACCTCCTTCCAAAACATATTTTTATTCTCCCTGAAATTTAATGATACTCTCTCACCCCATCTCTCATTTGCCCTCTTTTTCAAATCCTGCACCTTTCTCTTGACCTCCTGCCTCTTTCTTTTATACCTCTCCCACTCATTTGCATTTTTTCTCTGCAAAAAATGTTCAAATGCCTCTCTCTTCTCTTTCACTAACAATGTTACTTCTTCATCCCACCACTCACTACCTTTTCTAATCAACCCACCTCCCACGCTTCTCATGCCACAAGCATCTTTTGCGCAAGCCATCACTGCTTCCTTAAATATATCCCATTCCTCCCCCACTCCCCTTACCTCCTTTGTTCTCACCTTTTTCCATTCTGTACTCAGTCTCTCGTGGTACTTCCTCATACAAGTCTCCTTCCCAAGCTCACTTACTCTCACCACTCTCTTCACCCCAACATTCTCTCTTCTTTTCTGAAAACCCCCACAAATCTTCACCTTCGCCTCCACAAGATAATGATCAGACATCCCTCCAGTTGCACCTCTCAGCACATTAACATCCAAAAGTCTCTCTTTCGTGCGTCTATCAATTAACACGTAATCCAATAGCGCTCTCTGGCCATCTCTCCTGCTTACATACGTATACTTATGTATATCTCGCTTTTTAAACCAGGTATTCCCAATCACCAGTCCTTTGTCAGCACATAAATCTACAAGCTCTTCACCATTTCCATTTACAACACTGAACACTCCATGTATTCCAATCATTCAAATGCCTCTCTCTTCTCTTTCACTAACAATCTTACTTCTTCATTCCACGACTCACTACCTTTTCTAATCAACCCACCACTCATATATATATATATATATATATATATATATATATATATATATATATATATTATTTATTTTATATATTTTTTTTTTTTTGCTTTGTCGCTGTCTCCCGCGTTTGCGAGGTAGCGCAAGGAAACAGACGAAAGAAATGGCCCAACCCACCCCCATACACATGTATATACATACGTCCACACACGCAAATATACATACCTACACAGCTTTCCATGGTTTACCCCAGACGCTTCACATGCCCTTAATTCAATCCACTGACAGCACGTCAACCCCGGTATACCACATCGATCCAATTCACTCTATTCCTTGCCCTCCTTTCACCCTCCTGCATGTTCAGGCCCCGATCACACAAAATCTTTTTCACTCCATCTTTCCACCTCCAATTTGGTCTCCCACTTCTCTTCGTTCCCTCCACCTCCGACACATATATCCTCTTGGTCAATCTTTCCTCACTCATTCTCTCCATGTGCCCAAACCATTTCAAAACACCCTCTTCTGCTCTCTCAACCACGCTCTTTTTATTTCCACACATCTCTCTTACCCTTACGTTACTTACTCGATCAAACCACCTCACACCACATATTGTCCTCAAACATCTCATTTCCAGCACATCCATCCTCCTCCGCACAACTCTATCCATAGCCCACGCCTCGCAACCATACAACATTGTTGGAACCACTATTCCTTCAAACATACCCATTTTTGCTTTCCGAGATAATGTTCTCGACTTCCACACATTCTTCAAGACTCCCAGAATTTTCATCCACTCCCCCACCCTATGATCCACTTCCGCTTCCATGGTTCCATCCGCTGCCAGATCCACTCCCAGATATCTAAAACACTTTACTTCCTCCAGTTTTTCTCCATTCAAACTTACCTCCCAATTGACTTGACCCTCAACCCTACTGTACCTAATAACCTTGCTCTTATTCACATTTACTCTTAACTTTCTTCTTTCACACACTTTAACAAACTCAGTCACCAGCTTCTGCAGTTTCTCACATGAATCACCCACCAGCACTGTATCATCAGCGAACAACAACTGACTCACTTCCCAAGCTCTCTCATCCACAACAGACTTCATACTTGCCCCTCTTTCCAAAACTCTTGCATTTACCTCCCTAACAACCCCATCCACAAAACAAATTAAACAACCATGGAGACATCACACACCCCTGCCGCAAACCTACATTCACTGAGAACCAATCACTTTCCTCTCTTCCTACACATACACATGCCTTACATCCTCGATAAAAACTTTTCACTGCTTCTAACAACTTGCCTCCCACACCATATATTCTTAATACCTTCCACAGAGCATCTCTATCAACTCTATCATATGCCTTCTCCAGATCCATAAATGCTACATACAAATCCATTTGCTTTTCTAAGTATTTCTCACATACATTCTTCAAAGCAAACACCTGATCCACACATCCTCTACCACTTCTGAAACCACACTGCTCTTCCCCAATCTGATGCTCTATACATGCCTTCACCCTTTCAATCAATACCCTCCCATATAATTTTCCAGGATACTCAACAAACTTATACCCCTGTAATTTGAGCACTCACCTTTATCTCCTTTGTCTTTGTACAGTGGTACTATGCATGCATTCCGCCAATCCTAAGTTACCTCACCATGAGTCGTACATACATCAGATATCCTTACCAACCAGTCAACAACACAGTCACCCCCTTTTTGTAATGAATTTCACTGCAATACCATCCAAACCTGCTGCCTTACCAGCTTTCGTCTTCCGCAAAGCTTTTACTTCCTTTTCTCTGTTTACCAAATCATTCTCCCTAACCCTCTCACTTTGCACACCACCTCGACCAAAACACCCAGTGTCTGCCATTCTGTCATCTAACATATTCAACAAACCTTCAAAATACTCACTCCATCTCCTTCTCACATAACCACTTCTTGGTATTACCTCCCCATTAGCCCCCTTCACCAATGTTCCCATGTGTTCTCTTGTCTTACACACTTTATTTACCTCCTTCCAAAACATCTTTTTATTCTCCCTAAAATTTAATGGTACTCTCTCACCCCAACTCTCATTTGCCCTCTTTTTCACCTCTTGCACCTTTGTCTTCACCTCCTGCCTCTTTCTTTTATACATCTCCCAGTGATTTGCATTATTTCCCTGCAAAAATCATCCAAATGCCTCTTTCTTCTCTTTCACTAATAATCTTACTTCATCATCCCACCACTCACTACCCTTTCTAATCTGCCCACCTCCCACGCTTCTCATGCCACAAGCATCTTGTACGCAAGCCATCACTGCTTCCCTAAATACTTCCCATTACTTCCCCACTCCCCTTACATACTTTGTTTTCACCTTTTTTCATTCTGCACTTAGTCTTTCCTGGTACTTCCTCAACGTCTCCTTCCCATGTTCACTTGCTCTCAGCACTCTCTTCACCCCAGCATTCTCTCTTCTTTTCTGAAAACCTCTACAAATCTTTACGTTCACCTCCACAAGATAATGATCAGCCATCACATCTCAGCACATTAATATCCAAAAGTCTCTCTTTCACACACCTGTCAATTAACACATAATCCAATAACGCTCTCTGGCCATCTCTCCTACTTACATATGTATACTTATTTATATATCTCTTTTTAAACCAGGTATTCCCAATCACCAGTCCTTTTTCAGCACACAAATCTATAAGCTCTTCACCATTTCCATTTACAACACTGAACACCCCATGTACACCAAATATTCCCTCAACTACCACAAACTCACCTTTGCATTCAAATCACCCATCATTATAACCCAGTCTCGTACATCAAAACTACTAACACACTCACTCAGCTGTCCCCAAAACACTTGCCTCTCATGATCTTTCTTCTCATGCCCAGGTGCATAGGCACCAATAATCACCCATCTCTCTCCATCCACTTTCAGTTTTACCCATATTAATCTAGAGTTGATATGGGTAATTGCCTCTCATTATCGTTTTTTCATAACCAGGTGCATAGGTACTAATAATCACCCATCTCTCTCCATCCTTATTCAGTTTTACCCACATCAATCTAGAATTTACTTTCTTACACTCTATCACATACTCCCAGCACTCCTGTTTCAGGAGTAGTGCTACTCCTTCTCTTGCTCTTGTCCTCTCACCAACTCCTGACTTTACTCCCAAAACATTCGCAAACCACTCTTCCCCTTTACCCTTGAGTTTCGTTTCACTCGGAGCCAAAACACCCAGGTTCTTTTCCTCAAACATACTACCTATCTCTCCTTTTTTCTCATATTGGTTACATCCACGCACATTTAGACACCCCAATCTGAGCCTTCAAGGAGGATGAGCACTCCCTTCGTGACTCCTTCTTCTGTTTCCCCATTTAGAAAGTTAAAGTACAAGGAGGGGAGGGTTTCTAGGCCCCTACTCCCGTCCTCTTTAGTCACCTTCTATGACATATGGGGAATGCATGGGGAGTATTCTTTCTCCCTATCTACAGGGATATTATTATTATTATTACTCTAAATAAATAGATAAGTAAATAGATAAATACTTTTATTATTATTATAATTATTATTATTATTATATTATAATTATTATAATTATTATTGTCGAAATGTGTGTGGATGTAACCAAGATGTGAAAAAAGGAGAGATAGGTAGTATGTGTGAGGAAAGGAACCTGGATGTTTTGGCTCTGAGTGAAACGAAGCTCAAGGGTAAAGGGGAAGACTGGTTTGGGAATGTCTTGGGAATAAAGTCAGGGTTAGTGAGAGGACAAGAGCAAGGGAAGGAGTAGCAGTACTCCTGAAACAGAAGTTGTGGGAGTATGTGATAGAATGTAAGAAAGTAAATTCTCGATTAATATGGGTAAAACTGAAAGTTGATAGAGAGAGATGGGTGATTATTGGTGCATATGCACCTGGGCATGAGAAGAAAGATCATGAGAGGCAAGTGTTTTGGGAGCAGCTGAATGAGTGTGTTAGTGGTTTTGATGCACAAGACCGGGTTATTGTGATGGGTGATTTGAATGCAAAGGTGAGTAATGTGGCAGTTGAGGGAATAATTGGTATACATGGGGTGTTCAGTGTTGTAAATGGAAATGGTGAAGAGCTTGTAGATTTATGTGTTGAAAAAGGACTGGTGATTGGGAATACCTGGTTTAAAAAGCAAGATATACATAAGTATACATATGTAAGTAGGAGAGATGGCCAGAGAGCGTTATTGGATTACGTGTTAATTGACAGGCGCGCGAAAGAGAGACTTTTGGATGTTAATGTGCTGAGAGGTGCAACTGGAGGGATGTCTGATCATTATCTTGTGGAGGGTCAGATGATGATTTGTATGGGTTTTCAGAAAAGAAGAGTGAATGTTGGGGTGAAGAGGGTGGTGAGAGTAAGTGAGCTTGGGAAGGAGACTTGTGTGAGGAAGTACCAGGAGAGACTAAGTACAGAATGGAAAAAGGTGAGAACAATGGAAGTAAGGGGAGTGGGGGAGGAATGGGATGTATTTAGGGAATCAGTGATGGATTGCGCAAAAGATGCTTGTGGCATGAGAAGCGTGGGAGGTGGGTTGATTAGAAAGGGTAGTGAGTGGTGGGATGAAGAAGTAAGATTATTAGTGAAAGAGAAGAGAGAGGCATTTGGACGATTTTTGCAGGGAAAAAATGCAATTGAGTGGGAGATGTATAAAAGAAAGAGACAGGAGGTCAAGAGAAAGGTGGAAGAGGTGAAAAAGAGGGCAAATGAGAGTTGAGGTGAGAGAGTATCATTAAATTTTAGGGAGAATAAAAAGATGTTTTGGAAGGAGGTAAATAAAGTGCGTAAGACAAGGGAGCAAATGGGAACTTCAGTGAAGGGCGCTAATGGGGAGGTGATAACAAGTAGTGGTGATGTGAGAAGGAGATGGAGTGAGTATTTTGAAGGTTTGTTGAATGTGTTTGATGATAGAGTGGCAGATATAGGGTGTCTTGGTCGAGGTGGTTTGCAAAGTGAGAGGGTTAGGGGAAATGATTTGGTAAACAGAGATGAGGTAGTAAAAGCTTTGCGGAAGATGAAAGCCGGCAAGGCAGCAGGTTTGGATGGTATTGCAGTGGAATTTATTAAAAAAGGGGGTGACTGTATTATTGACTGGTTGGTAAGGTTATTTAATGTATGTATGACTCATGGTGAGGTGCCTGAGGATTGGCGGAATGCGTGCATAGTGCCATTGTACAAAGGCAAAGGGGATAAGAGTGAGTGCTCAAATTACAGAGGTATAAGTTTGTTGAGTATTCCTGGTAAATTATATGGGAGGGTATTGATTGAGAGGGTGAAGGCATGTACAGAGCATCAGATTGGGGAAGAGCAGTGTGGTTTCAGAAGGGGTAGAGGATGTGTGGATCAGGTGTTTGCTTTGAAGAATGTATGTGAGAAATACTTAGAAAAGCAAATGGATTTGTATGTAGCATTTATGGATCTGGAGAAGGCATATGATAGAGTTGATAGAGATGCTCTGTGGAAGGTATTAAGAATATATGGTGTGGGAGGCAAGTTGTTAGAAGCAGTGAAAAGTTTTTATCGAGGATGTAAGGCATGTGTATGTGTAGGAAGAGAGGAAAGTGATTGGTTCTCAGTGAATGTAGGTTTGTGGCAGGGGTGTGTGATGTCTCCATGGTTGTTTAATTTGTTTATGGATGGGGTTGTTAGGGAGGGGAATGCAAGAGTTTTGGAAAGAGGGGCAAGTATGCAGTCTGTTGTGGATGAGAGAGCTTGGGAAGTGAGTCAGTTGTTGTTCGCTGATGATACAGCGCTGGTGGCTGATTCATGTGAGAAACTGCAGAAGCTGGTGACTGAGTTTGGTAAAGTGTGTGAAAGAAGAAAGTTAAGAGTAAATGTGAATAAGAGCAAGGTTATTAGGTACAGTAGGGTTGAGGGTCAAGTCAATTGGGAGGTAAGTTTGAATGGAAAAAACTGGAGGAAGTAAAGTGTTTTAGTTATCTGGGAGTGGATCTGGCAGCGGATGGAACCATGGAAGCGGAAGAGAATCATAGGGTGGGGGAGGGGGCGAAAATCCTGGGAGCCTTGAAGAGTGTGTGGAAGTCGAGAACATTATCTCGGAAAGCAAAAATGGGTATGTTTGAAGGAATAGTGGTTCCAACAATGTTGTATGGTTGCGAGGCGTGGGCTATGGATAGAGTTGTGCGCAGGAGGGTGGATGTGCTGGAAATGAGATGTTTGAGGACAGTGTGTGGTGTGAGGTGGTTTGATCGAGTAAGTAATGTAAGGGTAAGAGAGATGTGTGGAAATAAAAAGAGCGTGGTTGAGAGAGCAGAAGAGGGTGTTTTGAAATGGCTTGGGCACATGGATAGAATGAGTGAGGAAAGATTGACCAAGAGGATATATGTGTCGGAGGTGGAGGGAACGAGGAGAAGTGGGAGACCAAATTGGAGGTGGAAAGATGGAGTGAAAAAGATTTTGAGTGATCGGGGCCCGAACATGCAGGAGGGTGAAAGGTGGGCAAGGAATAGAGTGAATTGGATCGATGTGGTATACCGGGGTTGATGTGCTGTCAGTGGATTGAATCAGGGCATGTGAAGTGTCTGGGGTAAATCATGGAAAGTTGTGTGGGGCCTGGATGTGGAAAGGGGGCTGTGGTTTTGGGCATTATTGCATGACAGCTAGAGACTGAGTGTGAACGAATGGGGCCTTTGTTGTCTTTTCCTAGCGCTACCTCGCACACATGAGGATGGAGGGGGATGGTATTCCATGTGTGGCGAGGTGGCGATGGGAATGAATAAAGGCAGACAGTGTGAATTGTGTGCATGGGATTGTCCACAATCACATGTTTACCAAATGGGGTCCTAGCTTCGTCTCTTCGATGTATATCAACTGACTGTTATATTTCTCTCTCGTTTCTCCCCTAATGATGTGATTATTACACGAAAGTGCACTTGGGAACTTTTCGTGTTTTATTTTCCCCCGTGGACTCATAGGAATATCTTGATCACGTGCAAAATTGTGATCTTTTCCAACATACATACATATACATACACATACACAGACTTTCTTCTTTTTCTTTCATACTATTCACCATTTCCCGCTTTAGCAAGGTAGTGACATACACAGACAAATACATATTTACATATGTATATATTCATACTTGCTTGCCTTCATCTATTTCTAGTGTCATTCCTGCCCCATAGAAAATAGCATCATCACCCCTGCATCAGTGAGTGTAGCGCCAGGGAACAGACGAAAAAAAAAAAGGCCACATCCACTCACACTCATTCTCTTACTGTCATGTGTAATGTTTTGAAACCACAGTTCCCTATCCACATCCAGGCTTCACTGACATTTCCTTGGTTTATCCTGGACATTTTACATGCTAAGATTCAGTCCATTGACAGCACATCGACCCCGATGTACCACATTGTTTCAATTCACTCTATTCTGTCCATGCCATTCACCCTCCAACATGTTCAAGCCCCACTTGCTCAAAATCTCATTCACTCAATCCTTCCTCCTCTAATTTGGTCTTCCACTTTTTATTCCCTTCACCTCTGACACAAATATCCTCTTTGTCAACCTTTCCTCAATCATTCTCTCCATATGTCCAAACTATTTCAACAAACCTGCTCTCTCACCCACACTCTTTATATTGCCATACATCTCTCATACCCTTTCATTACTTATTGTATCATACCACCTCATACCACATATTGTCCTCAAACATTCTATTTCCAACACATCCACCCTCCTCTGTACAACTGTATCACTCCCAGAACCTTTGCCTCCTCCCCCACCCTATGACTCACTTCCACTTCCATGGTTCCATTTGCTGCCATGTCTGCTCCCAGATAACTAAAGTACTTCACTTCCATCAGTTTTTCTCCATTCAGACTCACATCCTAACTAACTTGTCCTTCAAACCTGCTGAACCTAATATATTTACTCTTATTCACATTTACATTCAACTTTCTCCTTTCCCACGTTTTCCATACTCAGTCACCAACTTCTGCAGTTTCTCACTCGAATCAGCCACTAGAGCTGTATCATCGTGAACAACAATGGACTCACTTTCCGTACCCTCTCATCCCCAACTGATTGCATATTCTCATCTGTCTCAAAAACTTGTGTTTACCTCCCTAACGACCCCAACCTTAAACAAATTAAACACCGTTTGGAACTAGTCACTCCTGTCTTCCTACTCATATATATGCCTTACACCCTTAATAAAAACTTCTATGCTTCTAGCAGCTTGCCTCCCACCCTATATATTTTTAAGATCTTCCACAAAGTACGTCTATCAACCCTGTCATTTGCCTTTTTTTAGATCCATAAATACCATTTACAAATCCATCTGTTTCTCTAAGTATTTCTCACATACATTCTTCAAAGTAAACACATGATCTACTCATCTTCTACCAATTCTGAAACCACACTTTTCTTCCCTAATCTGATGCTAGGTGCATGCCTTCATCCTCTCAATCAATACCTTCCCATACAATTTTCCATGTGTACTCAACAAACTTATGCCTCTGTAGTTCGAAGTCACCTTTATCCCCTTTGCCATTGTACAGTGGCACTACACAACCATTCCACTAATCCTCAGGCACTTCACCATGATCCATACATACATTGATTATCCTTACCAAGCAGTCAACAACACAGTCACCCTCTTTGTTGATAAATTCAACTGCAGTACCATGCAATCCTGCTGCCTTGCCAAATTTCATCTTCCTCAAGGCTTTGACCAAAACACCTTACATCTGCCACTCTGTCATCAAACACATTCTAGAATCCTTCAAAATACTCAGTCGATCTCCTCCTCCTCACTCCATCACTACCTGTAATCACTTCGTCTCTCTCACCATAACTCTCATTTGCCCACTCTTTCAACCCTTGCACCTTCCTCTTGACCTTTTGCTGCTTTCTTTTGTACATCTCACAGTCATTTGCACTTCTTCCTTGTAAGTACTGTCCAAATGTCCCTCTTTTTTCTTTCACTATCGACTTTACTACTTCATCCTACCACTCACTACCCTTTCTAATCTGCCTATCTCCAAACTTTCTCATGCCACGTGCATCTCTTGCACATGCCATCACTGCTTCCCTACATATATCTCATTTCTTATCCACTCCCCTCACTTAAATTGCTCTTACCTTTTGCCATTCTACACTCAGTTTTTCTTGGTATTTTTTCACACAAGTCTTTTCAAGCACATTTACTCTCACCACTCTCTTCTCTTTGCATTTTTTTTAAAAGCTTTACAAATTTTCACCTTCACCTCCACAAGATAGTGGTCAGACATCCCAGCAGCTGCCCCTCTCTACACATTTACATCCAAAAGTCTCTATTTTACATGCCTGTCAATTAATATGTTTTTATTTATTCATTTATTTATTTTGCTTTGTTGCTGTCTCCCGTGTCAGCGAGGTAGCGAAAGGAAACAGACGAAAGAATGGCCCAACCCACCCACATACACATGTATATACATACACGTCCACCCACGCAAATATACATACGTATACATCTCAACGTATAAATATGTATACACACACAGACATGTACATATATACACATGTATATAATTCATACAGTCTGCCCTTATTAATTCCCATTGCCACCCCACCCAACATGAAATAACAGCCCTCTCCCCCCCTCATGTGTGCGAAGCAGCACTAGGAAAAGACAATAAAGGCCACATTTGTTCACACTCAGTCTCTAGCTGTCATGTAATGATGCACTGAAACCACAGCTCCCTTTCCACATCCAGGCCCCGCAGAACCTTCCATGGTTTACCCCAGACACTTCACATGCCCTGGCTCAATCCATTGACAGCACGTCGACCCTGGTATACCACATCATTCCAATTCACTCTATTCCTTATTAATTCCCATTGCCACCCCACCCAACATGAAATAACAGCCCTCTCCCCCCTCATGTGTGCGAAGCAGCACTAGGAAAAGACAATAAAGGCCACATTTGTTCACACTCAGTCTCTAGCTGTCATGTAATAATGCACCGAAACCACAGCTCCCTTTCCACATCCAGGCCCTACAGAACCTTCCATGGTTTACCCCAGACACTTCACATGCCCTGGCTCAATCCATTGACAGCACGTCGACCCTGGTATACCACATCATTCCAATTCACTCTATTCCTTGCACGCCTTTCACCCTCCTGCATGTTCAGGCCCCGATCACACAAAATCTTTTTCACTCCATCCTTCCACCTCCAATTTGGTCTCCCACTTCTCCTTGTTCCCTCCACCTCTGACACATATATCTTCTTGGTCAATCTTTCCTCACTCATTCTCTCCATGTGACCAAACCATTTCAAAACACCCTCTTCTGCTCTCTCAACCACTCTCTTTTTACTACCGCACATCTCTCTTACCCTATTATTACTTACTCGATCAAACCACCTCACACCACATATTGTCCTCAAACATCTTATTTCCAGCACATCCACCCTCCTGCACACAACTCTATCTATAGCCCATGCCTCGCAACCATACAACATTGTTGGAACCACTATTCCTTCAAACATACCCATTTTTGCTTTCCGAGATAAAGATCTTGACTTCCACACATTCTTCAAGGCTCCCAGAATTTTCGTCCCCTCCCCCACCCTATGATTCACTTCCGCTTCCATGGTTCCATCCGCTGCCAAATCCACTCCCAGATATCTAAAACACTTCACTTCATCCAGTTTTTCTCCATTCAAACTTACCTCCCAATTGACTTGACCCTCAACCCTACTGTACCTAATAACCTTGCTCTTATTCACATTTACTCTCAACTATCTTCTTTCACACACTTTACCAAACTCAGTCACCAGCTTCTGCAGTTTCTCACATGAATCAGCCACCAGCTCTATATCATCAGCGAACAACAACTGACTCACTTCCCAAGCTCTCTTATCCACAACAGACTGCATACTTGTCCCCCTTTCCAAAACTCTTGCATTCACCTCCCTAACAACCCCATCCATATACAAATTAAACAACCATGGAGACATCACACACCCCTGCCGCAAACCTACATTCACTGAGAACCAATCACTTTCCTCTCTTCCTACACGTACACATGCCTTACATCCCTCGATAAAAACTTTTCACTGCTTCTAACAACTTGCCTCCCACACCATATATTCTTAAGACCTTCCACAGAGCATCTCTATAAACTCTTATCATATGCCTTCTCCAGATCCATGAATGCTACATACAAATCCATTTGCTTTTCTAAGTATTCCTCACAAACATTCTTCAAAGCAAACACCTGATCCACACATCCTCTACTACTTCTGAAAGCACACTGCTCTTCCCAATCTGATGCTGTGTACATGCCTTCACCCTCTCAATCAATACCCTCCCATATAATCTCCCAGGAATACTCAAAGAGAAGAGAGAGGCATTTGGACGATTTTTGCAGGGAAATAATGCAAATGAGTGGGAGATATATAAAAGAAAGAGGCAGGAGGTCAAGAGAAAGGTGCAAGAGGTGAAAAAAAGGGCAAACGAGAGTTGGGGTGAGAGAGTATCATTAAATTTTAGGGAGAATAAAAAGATGTTTTGGAAGGAGGTAAATAAAGTGCGTAAGACAAGGGAACAAATGGGAACTTCAGTGAGGGGGGCTAATGGGGAGGTGATAACAAGTAGTGGTGATGTGAGAAGGAGATGGAGTGAGTATTTTGAAGGTTTGTTGAATGTGTTTGATGATAGAGTGGCAGATATAGGGTGTTTTGGTCGAGGTGGTGTGCAAAGTGAGAGGGTTAGGGAAAATGATTTGGTAAACAGAGAAGAGGTAGTAAAAGCTTTGCGGAAGATGAAAGCCGGCAAGGCAGCAGGTTTGGATGGTATTGCAGTGGAATTTATTAAAAAAGGGGGTGACTGCATTGTTGAGTGGTTGGTAAGGTTATTTAATGTATGTATAATTCATGGTGAGGTGCCTGAGGATTGGCGGAATGCTTGCATAGTGCCATTGTACAAAGGCAAAGGGGACAAAGGTGAGTGCTCAAAAATATTTTTATTTATATATTTTATTATACTTTGTCGTTTTCTCCCGCATTAGCGAGGTAGCGCAAGGAAACAGATGAAAGAATGGCCCAACCCACCCCCATACACATGTATATACATACATGTCCACACACACACATATACATACCTATACATCTCAACATATACATATATATACACACACAGACATATACATATAAACACATGTACAAATTCATACTGTCTGCCCCTATTCATTCTCATTGCCACCCTGCCACACATGAAATGACAACCCTCCCATCCACATGTGCTCGAGGTAGTGCTAGAAAAAGACAACAAAGGCCACATTCGCTCACACTCAGTCTCTAGCTGTCATGTATAATTCACCGAAACCACGGCTCCCTTTCCACAGGCCCCACAAAACTTTCCATGGTTTACCCCAGATGCTTCACATGCCCTGGTTCAATCCATTGACAGCACGTCGACCCTGGTATACCACATCATTCCAGTTCACTCTATTTCTTGCAAGCCTTTCAACACGTTCACATGCCTTACATCATCAATAAAAACTTTTCACTGCTTCTAACAACTTACCTCCCACACCATATATTCTTAATACCTTCCACAGAGCATCTCTATCAACTTTATCATATGCCTTCTCCAGATCCATGAATGTTACATACAAATGCATTTGCTTTTCTAAGTATTTCTTACATACATTTTTCAAAGCAAACACCTGATCCACACACCCTCCAGCACTTCTGAAACCATACTGCTCTTCCCCAATCTGATGCTCTGTACATGCCCTCACCCTCTGACTCAATACCTTCCCGTATAATTTCCCAGGAATACTCAACAAACTTATACCTCTGTAATTTGAGCACCCACTCTTATCCCCTTTGCCTTTCTACAATGGCACTATGCAAGCATTTCACCAGTCCTCAGGCACATCACCATGAGTCATACATACATTAGATATCCATACCAACCAGTCAACAATACAGTCACCCCTTTTTTTAAGTGTTTTGGGAGCAGCTGAGTGAGTGTGTTAGTAGTTTTGATGCACGAGACCGGGTTATAGTGATGGGTGATTTGAATGCAAAGGTGAGTAATGTGGCAGTTGAGGGAATAATTGGTGTACATGGGGTGTTCAGTGTTGTAAATGGAAATGGTGAAGAGCATGTGGATTTATGTGCTGAAAAAGGACTGGTGATTGGGAATACCTGGTTTAAAAATTGAGATATACGTAAGTATACGTATGGAAGTAGGAGAGATGGCCAGAGAGCGTTATTATGTTAATTGATAGGTGCACCAAAGAGAGACTTTTGGATGTTAGTGTGCTGAGAGGTGCAACTGGAGGGATGTCTGATCATTATCTTGTGGAGGCGAAGGTGAAGATTTGTAGAGGTTTTCAGAAAAGAGAGAATGTTGGGGTGAAGAGAGTGGTGAGAGTAAGTGAGCTTGGGAAGGAGACTTGTGGGAGGAAGTACCAGGACAGACTGAGTACAGAATGGAAAAAGGTGAGTACAAAGGACGTAAGGGGAGTGGGGGAGGAATGGGATGTATTTAGGGAAGCAGGGATGGCTTGTGCAAAAGATGCTTGTGGCATGAAAGGCATGGGAGGTGGGCAGATTAGAAAGGGTAGTGAGTGGTGGGATGAAGTAAGATTATTAGTGAAAGAGAAGAGAGAGGCATTTGGATGATTTTTGCAGGGAAATAATGCAAATGACTGGGCAATGTATAAAAGAAAGAGGCAGGAGGTCAAGAGAAAGGTGCAAGAAGCAAAAAAGAGGGCAAATGAGAGTTGGGGTGAGAGAGTATCATTAGATTTCAGGGAGAATAAAAAGATGCTTTGGAAGGAGGTAAATAAAGTGCGTAAGACAAGGGAACAAATGGGAACATCAGTGAAGGGGGCTAATGGGGAGGTGATAACAAGAAGTGGTGATGTGAGAAGGAGATGAAGTGAGTATTTTGAAGGTTTGTAGAATGTGTTTGATGATAGAGTGGCAGATATAGGGTGTTTTGGTCGAGGTGGTGTGCAAAGTGTGAGGGTTAGGGAGAATGTTTTGGTAAACAGAGAAGAGGTAGTAAAAGCTTTGCGAAAGATGAAAGCCGGCAAGGCAGCGGGTTTGGATGGTATTGCAGTGGAATTAATATGTATTTTGATTATACCCTTTTATGATTTATCCTACTCACATACACACACTTGTTTGTATCTCATTTTAAACCAGGTATTCCTGATCACCAGTCTTTTTTTGGCACACAAGTCCTCAGGCTTTTCCCCATTTCCATTCACAACACTAAACACCTGATGCGCACCAAATATACCCTTAACTGCCACATTTCTCACCTTTGCCTTCAGATCACCCATTACTAATACCTGGTCTTGTGCACCAAAACTGCAGACATACTCACTTAGCTGCTCCTATAACATGATTTTTCTTCTCTTGACCAAGTGCATAAGCACCAATAATCACCCATCTCCCACCATCCAGTTTTCAGTTTTACCCACATCAATCAAGAATTTGCCTCTTTACACTCTATCACACACTACCACAACTCCCCCTTCAGGAGTAGTGCTCCTCTTTTCTTAGCTCATGTCATCTCACCAACCCTTGCCTTTACTCCTAAGATGTTTCCAAATCATTCTTGCCCTTTACCCTTGAGCCTCATTTCACTCAGAGATAGAACAACCAAGTTTCTTTCCTCAAAAATACTACGTATCTCTCCTTTCTTTTCATCTTGGTTACATCCACACACATCTGGACACCCCAGTCTGAGCTGTAAAGGAGGATGAGCATTCCTTGCTTGACTCCTGTTTCTTCTTTTAGAAATTTGAATACAAGAAGGGGAGGGTCTCCAGCCCCCCCACTTCTGAATCCTTTAGTTGCCTTCTGTGACACACGGGGAATACAGGGGTAGAATTCTTTCTCCCCTACCTCACGGATGATTATTATTACTATTATTATTATTATTATCATCATTTATCTATCTATTCGTTTATTATACTCTTTTGCTGTCTCCTGTGTTTTTGAGGTAGCACAAGGAAACAGAGGAAAGAATGGACTAACCCATCCACATACACATGTATATACATAAACGCTCACACACACACACATATACATACCTATACATTACAACGTATACATACACAGACGGGAATGGATGAAGGCAGCAAGTATGAGTATGTACATGTGTATATATGTATATGTCTGTGTATGTATATATATATGTATACGTTGAAATGTATAGGTATGTATATGTGCATGTGTTGGCACTTCCATGTGTATACATGTGTATGTGGGCGGGTTGGGCTATTCTTTTGTCTGTTTCCTTTTGCTACCTCTCTGATGTGGGAGATGGCAATTAAGTATAATACAAAATAATAATTATTCTTGATGAAGGATTGTAGATTGAAAATGACATGGATTCAAACTTTTCAATGAAGATGTCATTTTCTTATGGAGATGTGTGACACCTGTGAAGTGAATAAGGTTTCTCAGTGATAAAGCTGTTGCATTTATTAAGTAAAGCGAATAAAGATGAATGAACTTGAATAAATACGTCACGTTCTGCTGTTGCATTTATTAAGTAAAGCGAATAAAGATGAATGAACTTGAATAAAGACATCACGTTCTCACTTCCTCTCTCAGGCCCATAAAGAGCTGATATAAAACCCAAGGGATATGCAAGACTTTTCAGTGACACTCAGGGGTTACATGACATGTAATTAGGTGTCTGTATAACTTTTGTAATCCTTATGATAATTTGTAACTCCTTTTTCTTTTCATACATGCTACTTTACTGCATCTGGTATACCTTTAGGTTAACTGACTTTAATATTTACTCACATTTTGAAGGGAAAGAATTTATTTACTCTTCAAAAATTACCTTGAATATGAGTTGAAATATATATCTTTTGAGCAACAATAGAAATAAACTGATAACTGAAAACAGCTTTTGTGTAACAGACTTGCCACTTAATGTTTTTATTCACAGGTTGTGCACACCTCTAGATGGAAAAAATAAACTGGATGTAGCAAATTTATTCTCTGTCCTGGCTGGCAATGTGGAAGAAGTAGTACAGTACAACAAAGACAACAGAGAATTCGAAGGTGTCAAGGGTACCAATGTTACCATTGAAACAATTTGTGGTATTATGATGAACCAGTCGCAAGGCTCTCCTGTTACAAGGTATGGCTTACTTGCTTCTATCTCTCTATCTATCTATCCATATCTGTAATGCCTGTTTTTTCTGGAACTCCCTCAAGGGGGTGGCTATGGCAACTAGTGAACTCCAGTGCTGCTTCTTAGCCTTTAGTGCTTCACCCTTAACAGGCTGCTGGCACTGTTTGCAGGGGCTTCTACCTAATGACTAGTTCTACCCAGTGTTTCAACCTAATGCTCCAGCGTAAATGTTCCTACTTCTTTTATCTACTTCTCCTACATTTTGCCAAAAGTTTGGCAGGGCTAGCATATAGTGCTCACCACAGGAAAATCTAGTTTTGAAGAATGAGCTGTGCGAGTTAAGTGTTGCCAAGCATTATGTGTGACAAGGAGAGATTCTGTGGTTGTGGACAGAATGCCAATAATCAAGACAGCTATCTGGGTTGGAGGAGTAAAGTTTGACAACCACTGAAGTGCTGGATCATCACACAGCCATCACTAACCTTCCCAGTATCCAGGCAGGTAGTACTGATATTATGCTTTCATATTCTCTTTTGTTATTGAGTGTTAAATTAACCCAAGGTGTGTTGTTTGAGGACAAGAAGAATGCACCTATAGTACCCTTCATTAGAGGGAAAGGGAGCAAAAGTTCATGCTTGAAATGCAGAGTTGTAAGTCTGTTGAGTGTACCCCATAAAGTGTATCGGAGATTGGTAATTGAGAAGATGGTGGCATGCACTGAACATCTGACCGGGAGGAGCAGTGTGATTTAAGGAGAGGTAAAGGATGTGTGGGCCAGGAGTTCCTTTGAAGAATTTATGTGAGAAATACTTGGAGAAAAGAGATTGAATCTTTTGGCTTATATGGATCTAGAGAAAGCATATGATAGGGCTAAAGTTGAAAGAGAGGCCTTTTTTTCAAGTTGCTGTGAATATGTGGCATGAATGAAAAGTTACTAAATGTAGGGAGGAGTTTTTATGCAGAGAGCAAGGTATGTGTGAGTAGAAATGGAGGAAGTTGAATGGTTCCTGTTGAAGATGGGTCTGCATAAAGGATGTTGGTTGATTTTCTTTTTGTGGAAAGGAAGATGAGGGAGTTCAATGCAAGGGTCTTAGAGCAAGGGGTAGGCCAATGGTATGCAGGGGTATCGGGCGTGGGAGATGAATGAGTTGCTGTTCAAAAGGTGGCAGACACCAGAGAAAAATTCCAGAAGCTGATGACAGAGCTTAGGAAAGTGCATGAAAGGAGAAAATTGAGGGTGAATGGGAACAAAGTAAGGGAATGAGGTGTAGCAGGGGGAGGGACAAATGGTGTTAGTGTTAAGTTTAAAAATGGGGAGGACCAGGAGGAAGTGGAGTGCTTTCAGGTCTTGGGAGTGGATGTGGCAACATATTGAACCATGGGGGCTTAAGTGGGTCATAGGTTGGAAGAAGTGGCTTGGTTCTTGGGTACATTAAAGATGATGTGGAAGGAGAGCTCATTGTCTGTTAGGGCAGAGATGGGTATGTTTGAAAGTTTGTTAGCCTTGAGTAGAAAAGGAAGGAAGAGGGTGGATGTGCTGGAAATGAAATGCCAGAGGATGATTAGTGATGTGAAGTGGATTGAATGTGTAGGGAATGAAAGACAGAGGTGTGATAGTACGTGCAGCCTGTGTGAGTGAATTAAATAGGGTATACTGAAGTGGTTCCAGAGATATGGAGAGGATGAGCAAAGAAAGACTGTTTAAGAGGATCTGCACATCAGGAGAGGAGGGAGAAAGTGGTAGGGTAGACTGAAAAGGAGATTGAAGGATGGGATGAAGGAGTCTTCAGGGTATCTATCTATTTATGTATAATTTTGACCCATTCCTCCCTGGGAACTCCCATCAAGGGGGTTGCCACAGCAAAAGAGTCTCTACTTATCCCTGTCCTTACATGTCTTCCTCACATACACCATTCCATGAATTTTTCTGGGCCTGAACATTCTGGAGGGTAAGAGGTGTGTATGTGATAGAATGAATTGCATCAGTATGATACATGTGGTGGAGTGACATTCTGTCTGTGGGCTGAGCTAGGGTATGTGAAGCAGTCCAGGTAAATTGTGGCTTAGTCTTTGGAATTGGCTGTGAATATATGCGTTGTCTTCAGTAAGTTATAGAAGTCACTTAGTGAGTGGATATATGCAAATGAAGTTAGTGATTGGTCTTGAGGCTACCATGTGAAGGTGGGAGAAACAATTAGGTATGCAAGCTGATGACAGGGATGCCAACCTAGAACCTTCAGTGCACATTTGCTCAAAAAGCATTATTCCATCATATGCTCCAGCTGCCTCTAGTGGCATCACCATTACACATTACTTCCCTTTTTCAAGAACTATTCATTACTATGAACATAGAAAAGCCACTCTTACACAAACATCCAATGCACCCTCCTATCCCATTGTAGCCCCAAATTGAGCACCTCACAGACTGTGCAAGCTACACAACCTCTCCCTTCATTGGCCAATCTTTCTCTACTCCAAAGACCACCATTCACACACTAGTGTAGTACAGTTCAATGCTAATGACATCAGAAACATGCACACAGAAGTACTTATCCTTCTTCAAGAACATAACTTACACATAGCCCTCATCTAATAAACTATACTTGAACCCAGATCCTTCCCCACAGCCAGGACAGACATCGTGGACAAAGAGGAGTTCTTATGACATATATCAAAACATCCTATTCTCAGATAGAACTCCAAGCACAAAACAAACCACTTTTATAACACTTAAAATAGAATTCATGAAAATCAAACTACACAGCACTAACTACAACATAATCAACACCTACATACCTTATTTATCACCTGCCCTTCCAGATACTCTCCTTGACTGCAGAACTTAACCTATCCTATGTGGAGATTTCATTGCCCACCATCCTGCATGGCTCAACACTCTTGCCCAAGGTCCCTGAGGTGAACTACTCATTAATCACATCCACCCTTTCAGCATCCTAAACCTACTTATTCTGCCAAACTTCCAATCCACTACCTTCAGTAGCCATCCTTTCTAGTCATCACCTTGTGTACATTAGCACTACACACATAGACCACCTGTAGCACACTACATGAACTCTTCTCTTATCACATACCCATTCTGATAACACTGTGCATAACCCCACACAACAACCAACAAAGCAAACATGAAACTACTGGAAAGCACATTAGCCAACATTCACATATTGAATGGAATCCAAGCTCTATACTTCACTGTAAGTGATTTCCCATCTCTATATCATGCCACCACATCCTACATCAAGATCATAAACCAAGCCATCAAAAAGCATGTATCACAAGGTCTTAGAAACAAGAAGTATAACTCAAATTTCTCCCAAGTTGTAGACCTCATAGATTAAAGAATCTTCTCAGACAGAACCATTTACCATCATTAGAAATAAAAGAAAATCTAAACTCTTTTTTTAAGGAACACCTTAACAAGCCATATCACTGAAAACCATTCTTTTCTTGACACTGAACCACAAAACCTGCAGAAGGCAACTCTGGTACATGTAAATCAACATACGTTGCACCAGTCCAGCCCTCACACATGAGGAACTTTTGACCAAATCCAATGACATCCCTTCTCCTAAAGACAATGCAAGCATAATCTTGGAGTTCCGTACAAAAATCAGCCACAAACCAACTAACAGCTTCACTCCCACTGACACACTCATAGCAATTAAAAGTTTAAAGAACTCTCCCGCAGTAGGTCATGACACCTTGTTAAACTCCTTATAAAACACAATGGCCCAGTTGCAGTACTAGTGTTTACAGATATCTTGTCACTCTTGGTTACACAGCAAACTCTCTGACTTCTGGTAGCTTGTCAGTTTAGTGCTAATTCTAAACTGCTACAAACCACAAACCCTTTGAAAGACTGACTGACAGCAGAATCAAGCAAAATATTTACTCTTACACACCACACTATACTCAAACCTCACTTAACATATCATAGATGGATTCAACCAATCACTGCTCCCCTCCTGCTTATCATTAGTGGCAGTAGACATCAGTAAAGCATTAGGCACTGTTTCTTGATGTATCCTTGCACAAAGGATACTTTACACCACCCTCCATAACAATAACAAAAAGTGGTTGGTCAGTTTTATCGCTGGCTGCCAAGGCAGAGTCACTTATAAAGGCTTCATCTCTAAAACTCTAAAGGTCTTTAGTAGGGTTCCTCAAGAAGTAGTTCTTTCTCCACCCTGGGTCAGTCTTTTCCTTCTTAACCTTCCTTTACCTCCTGCAACTGCATTGTGAAGATCCTCTAATATGCAGATGACCTTACAGTCACCCCACAGCACATAGACACCACAGAAGTAACATGATTGCAAAACTGTATGACAATAGAATGTCTACATCAACACAGAAATCTTTAGCCACCCTTATGACTGCAGACAGACATATCCATCCTGCACTCATCATTTCGAATAGCCAGTTGCTCCTCCTTAGCACCACACCAAGTATTCAGGGCATCACTTATGCAGAGCTGCCACCCATTATATTTTTGCCATATTTATTTATTTTTTTTTTTTTTTGAGAAATATGGCAGTACAATTTTTCTTGGTAAAATACATTTTTTTTTTCAAATTCTGGTCGGATATTCATGTACATGTATTATGTATGTAATGTATTGGAAGTTCACAGGGTTGGACTGTTCAATACATAGTGTACATGATAGGTCTTACCATCTGACCCATATCTTTAACTTGTGTTAACAGGCTAGTCCTACTCCTAGCCCAGGCCCTCCTGAGGCTTCAAAAAGTCTTGCAAAATTATCATTTATAGAAGTGGGATGTATTTAGGGAAGCAGTGATGGCTTGTGCAAAAGATTCATGTGGCATGAGATAGGTTGGAGGTGGGTAGATTAGAAAGGGTAGTGAGTAGTGGGATGAAGAGATAAAGCTATTAGTGAAAGAAAGAAAGCAGCAGGAGGTCAAGGGAAAGGTACAAAGGTTAAAAAAGAGGGCAAATGAAAGCTGGGGTGAGAGAGTAACATTAAACTTTAGGGAGAATAGAAATGGGGAGGTAGTAACAAGTAGTGGTAAAGTGAGGAGATGGAGTGAGAATTTTGAAGGTTTGTTGAATGTGTTTGAGAATTAGGGTGTTTTGGTCGAGCCGGCAAGGCGGCAGGTTTGGATGGTATTTCTATGTAATTTATTAAAAAAAGGGGTGACTATGTTGTTGACTGGTTGGTGAGGATATTCATTGTATGTATGGTTCATGGTTAAGTGCCTGAGGATTGGCAGAATGCATGCATATAGTGCCATAGTACAAAGGCAAAGGGGATAAAGGTGAGTGTTCAGATTACAGAGGTATAAGTTTGTTGAGTATTCCTGGGAAATATGTGGGAGAGTATTGATTGAGAGGGTGAAGGCATATACAGAGCATCAGACTTGGGAAGAGCAGTGTGGTTTCAGAAGTGGTTGAGGATGTGCAAATCAGGTGTTTGCTTTGAAGAATGTGTGAGAAATACTTAGAAAAACAGATGTATTTGTATGTAGCACTTATGGATCTGGAGAAAGCATATGATAGGGTTGATAGAGATGCTTAGTGGAAGGTCTTAAGAGTATATTGTGTGGGAGGTAAGTTGCTAGAAGTAGTGAAAAGGATTTAAGTCATGTACGAGTAGGAAGTGAGGAGAGTGAGTGGTTCCCAGTGAATGTCGATCTGCGGAAGGGGTGAGTGATGTCCCCATGGTTGTTTAATTTGTGTATGGATGGGGAAGTTAGGGAGATAAATGCAAAAGTTTTAGAGAGAGGGGTGAGGATGCAGTCTGTTGGAAGTGAAAGGAACTGGGAAGTGAGTCAGTTGTTGTTCATGGGTGATACAGCTGTAGTGGCTGATTCGAGTGAAAAACTGCAGGAGTTGATGACTGAGTTTGGAAAAGTGTGTGAAAAGAGAAAGTTGAGAGTAAATGTGAATAAGAGCAAGTTTATTAGGTTCAGTATGGTTGAGGGACAAGTGAATTTGGAGGTAAGTTTGAATGGAGAAAAACTGGAGGAAGTGAAGTGTTTTACATATCTGGGAGTGGATTTAGATGCAGATGGAACCATGGAAGTGGAAGTGAGTCACAGGGTGGGGAAGGGGGGGCAAAGGTTCTGAGAGCATTGAAGAATGTGTGGAAGGTGAGAACGTTATCTAGAAGAGCAAAAATGGGTATGTTTGAAGGAATAGTGGATTTAAGAATGTTATATGGTCGTGAGGCACAGGCTATAGATAGGGTTGTGCGGAGGAGGGTGGATGTGTTGGAAATGAAATGTTTTAGGACAGTTGTGGTGTAAAGTGGTTTGATCGAGTAAGTATTGAAAGGGTAAGAGAGATGTGCGGTAATAGTGTGGTTTAGAGAGCAGAAGAGGGCATATTGAAATGGTTTAGTCACATGGAGAGAATGAGTGAGGAAAGATTTACAAAGAAGATATATGTGTCGGAGGTGGAGGGGATGAGGAGAAGTGGGAAACCAAATGGCAGGTGGAAGGTTGGAGTGAAAAAGATTTTGAGTGATCTGGTCCTGAGCATACAGGAGGGTGAAAGGTGTGCAAGGAGTAAATTGGAATGATGTAGTATACTGGGGTTAAGGTGCTGTCATTGGATTGAACCAGGGCATGTGAAGCATCTGGGGTAAACCATTGAAAGTTTTGTGGGGCCTTAATGTGGAAAGGGAGCTGTGGTTTCGGTGCATTACACATGACAGCAAGTAACTGAGTGTGATTGAATGTGGCCTTTTGTTGTCTTTTCCTATCACTACCTTGCATGTGCCCAGGGGGAGGGGAGGGGGGGGGGGCATTTCATGTGATGCTGGGTGGTGGTGGGAATGGATGAAGGCAGCAAGTATGAATATGTATATGCTTATTTTTTATTTATTATACTTTGTCACTGTCTCCCGTGTTAGCGAGGTAGTGCTAGGAAACAGACGAAAGAATGGCCCATCCCACCCACATACACATGTATATATATATACACGTATACACGTCCACACACGCACATATACATACCTATACATGTCAACATTTTTTTTTTTTTTTTTTTTTGCCGCTGTCTCTCGCGTTTGCGAGGTAGCACAAGGAAACAGACGAAAGAAATGGCCCAACCCACCCCATATATATATATATATATATATATATATATATATATATATATATATATATATATATATATATACACAGACATATACATATATACACATACATAATTCACACTATCTGCCCTTATTCATTCCTGTCGCCACCCCGCCACGCGTGAAATTAAAAACCCCCTTCCCCCGCATGTGCACAAGGTAGCGCTAGGAAAAGACAACAAAGGCCACATTCGTTCACACTCAGTCTCTAGCTGTCATGTATAATGCAACGAAACCACAGCTCCCTTTCCACATCCAGGCCCCACAAAACTTTCCATGGTTTACCCCAAACGCTTCACATACCCTGGTTCAATCCATTGACAGCACGTCGATCCCGATATACCACATCGTTCCAATTCACTCTATTCCTTGCACGCCTTTCACCCTCCTGCATGTTCAGACCCCGATCACTCAAAATCTTTTTCACTCCATCTTTCCACCTCCAATTTGGTCTCTCTCTTCTCCTTGTTCCCTCCACTTCTGACACAGATATCCTCTTTGTCAATCTTTCCTCACTCATTCTCTCCATGTGACCAAACCATTTCAAAACACCCTCTTCTTCTCTCTCAACCATACTCTTTTTACTACCACACGTCTCTCTTACCCTTTCATTACTTACTCGATCAAGCCACCTTACACCACATATTGTCCTCAAACATCTCATTTCCAGCTCATCCACCCTCCTCTGCACAACTCTATCTATAGCCCATACTTCGCAACAATATAACATTGTTGGAACCACTATTCCTTCAAACATACCCATTTTTGCTTTCCAAGATAACGTTCTCGACTTCCACACATTTTTCAACGCTCCCAGAACTTTCTCCCCCTCCCCCACCCTATGATTCACTTCCGCTTCCATGGTTCCATCTGGTGCCAAATCCACTCCCAGATATCTAAAACACTTCACTTCATCCAGTTTTTCTCCATTCAAACTTACCTCCCAATGGACTTGCCCCTCAACCATACTGTACCTAATAACCTTGCTCTTATTCACATTTGCTCTCAGCTTTCTTCTTCCACACACTTTAACCAAACTCAGTCAACAGCTTCTGCAGTTTTCACACAAATCAGCCACCAGCGCTGTATCATCAGCGAACAACAACTGACTCACTTCCCAAGCTCTCTCATCCACAACAGACTGCATACTTGCCCCTCTTTCCAAAACTCTTGCATTCACCTCCCCAACAAAACCATCCATAAACAATTAAACATCCATGGAGACATCAAGCGCCCCTGCCGCAAACCAACATTCACTGAGAACCAATCACTTTCCTCTCATCCTACTCGTACACATGCCTTACATCCTCAATAAAAACTTTTCACTGCTTCAAACAACTTACATCCCACACCATATATTTTTAATACCTTCCACAGAGCATATCTATCAACTCTATCATATGCCTTCTCCAGATCCATAGATGCTACATACAAATCCATTTGCTTTTCCAAGTATTTCTCACATACATTCTTTAAAGCAAACACCTGATCCACACATCCTCTACCACTTCTAAAACCACATTGCTCTTCCCCAATCTCATGCTCTGTACATGCCTTCACCCTCTCAATCAATACCCTCCCATATAATTTCCCAGGAATGCTCAACAAACTTATACCTCTTTAATTTGAGCACCCACTCTTATCCCCTATGCCTTTGTACAATGGCACTATGCAAGCATTCCGCCAAACGTCAGGCACCTCACCATGAGTCATACAAACATTGAATAACCTTACCAACCAGTCAACAGTACAGTCACCCTTTTTTTAATAAATTCCACTGCAATACCATCCAAACCCGCTCCTTGCTGGCCCACCTCATCCAAAACACCCTATATCTGCCACTCTATCATCAAACACATTCAACAAACCTTCAAAATACTCACTCCATCTACTCACATCACCACTACTTATTATCACCTCCCCATTAGTCCCCTTCACTGAAGTTCCCATTTGTTCCCTTGTCTTATGCTTTTTATTTACCTCCTTCCAAAACCTCTTTTAATTCCCCCTAAAATTTAATGATACTCTCTCACCCCAACTCTCATTTGCCCTCTTTTTCACCTCTTACACCTTTCTCTTGACCTCCCGCCTCTTTCTTTTATACATCTCCCAGTCATTTGCATTATTTCCCTGCAAAAATTGTTCAAATGCCTCTCTCTTCTCTTTCAGTAATAAAAAAAATGAGAGATAGGTAGTATATTTGAGGAAAGGAACCTGGATGTTTTGGCTCTGAATGAAAAGAAGCTCAAGAGTAAAGGGGAAGAGTGGTTTGGGAATGTCTTGGGAGTAAAGTCAGGGGTTAGTGAGAGGACAAAAGCAAGGGAAGGCGTAGCACTACTCCTGAAACAGGAGTGGTGGGCGTATGTGATAGAGTGTAAGAAAGTAAACTCTAGATTGATATGGGTAAAACTGAAAGTGGATTGAGAGAGATGGGTGATTATTGGTGCATATGCACCTGGGCATGAGAAGAAAGATCATGAGAAGCAAGTGTTTTGGGAGCAGCTGAATGAGTGGGTTATTAGTTTCGATGCACGAGACCAGGTTATAGTGATGGGTGATTTGAATGCAACGGTGAGTAATGTGGCAGTTGAGGAATAATTGGTGTACATGGGGTGTTCAGTGTTGTAAATGGAAATGGTGAAGAGCTTGTAGATTTATGTGTTGAAAAAGGACTGGTGATTGGGAATACCTGGTTTAGAAAGAGATATACATAAGTATACATATGAAGATTGCCATACAGAGGCTCTTTTCCAGTGATGACAAACCAACCAACCGTTCTGTGGAGTATTTACTTTAATCAGGACGTGAGTCAGAGGATCATCTCGTCCCCATCACATCATTCAGAGCGATACCAGTTTGCATCAGCCTTCACTCCTGCCTGCAGTAGCATGCTTTCCGACATGTTTCATGAGCTCCTTTCGCCAACGGAACTACCTTGGCCCACCAGTGATGCTACTACGTTTGTGAATCAAGAACCATTGCAACACAAACCTCGCCAGGTGGTAGAGTGTCCCGCAGTGTATCGAGACAGACTTCCCCAGAACTTTTTTAAAGGGGAAGTAAATGTTTATAGTTGTGTTACTGGAGTGATAGTTTTCATACATGGTGCTTTGACAAGAAAATAGTGAAATTGGAAAAAATGTAGCTTAGACATTGAAGCTTATTGATACAGTGGTTAAATTGATGAGAACTACTATTGACGTTTGTGTAAATAAATTAAACATTTTCCTCTTTCCATAGCCAGAGGTTGAACTATTATGTGACATTCATTTTTTTCATTTCATTTCAAGCTAGAAGTTTCAGTTTTCTAAATTGTTTCTTACATTTTTCATATGTATATATATGTATGTGTGTGTGTGTGTATATGTGTGTATGTATGTGTATGTGTGTGTATGTGTATATATATATATGTATATATGTATATATATATATATATATATATATATATATATATATATATATATATATTATCCCTGGGGATAGGGGTGAAAGAATACTTCCCACGCATTCCTCGCGTGTCGTAGAAAGCGACTAGAGGGGACGGGAGCGGGGGGCCAGAAATCCTCCCCTCCTTGTATTTTTTTTAACTTT